>NW_019101908.1:0-27877 GCF_001856785.1 Myzus persicae | reverse complement strand
GTCCAAACTAAGATGACAGACTATTTTAAATAAAGTATAAATATGTATAGTATAAAAATTAAATTATATTTAATAAGTATGTATAATAATAATAATAATAATTTAATATAATACGTAAATATATATAAAATAATGTAAAAATAATGATATGTTTGATAAATAATTAAAATTTTGTTTTTTTTTAAACCCTCTCTATTACGAAAACTCTCTATAACGAAAGAAATCTCTTGGTCCCTTCAGATTCGTTATAAAGAGTTTTGACTGTATATAAATTAAAGCAAATTAAACGAAATATGTACGGTAAATTATTTGATACTCACTCAGGTCCTTTACGAGTCCTGATATGTTCTCAAATCTTGATGTATTAAATTCTGCACTGCCGTAGCAAGTCTCCCAGTTGTCATCGATTTCTAGTGTACCTATGGGAAATCCATGATCGATGATCTCTCGAGCAAAATTTCGAACTATGGACGTGTCTATATCAACCTTATATCTAGCCCAAGTGGACCATATTGGATACTTTATTACGTATGGATCAGGTATTGACGACGGCATACCAAGGAAATCTTTAATAGCTCTTTCGTGCGCTACTCGAGCGTTTTTGTATTTACATACTCGATATTGCATGGTATTTCTAACTTTTCGATAGGGATCTACAACTTTAGCCGTAAAACACATTTTACCAGGTCGTGGACCATTTATATCTAGAAATAGAGCGACAGACTCGTCAATGTGAATATAAAATCCGTCCGAGTTGAAAAAATATGACTCAACGACCTAAAACAAATAAAATAAAAATATATCTTTTATCATATTTAGTCCATTCGGTAGCTACTTTAGATCATTACTATGCGAAAAATAAGAAAAACATATATGACTTATAATCATGATAAATATTAAATAATAATTTATTTACCTTAAATAGTTATAATTTAATACTCACTGCTTGACTGTCTACATTTCTTGTTACAAATGGCTTATCCGTTAAGTTAAGTTTATTCAGTGGCCAATACTGATAAGTCGTTTCCGCTCCACCGTACCAAGAACTGTCCCCCAAATCGACACAAAACTGCAAAACATCATTCATCGATTGAGCTACTTGCTCATAATTCTGGCATTCTTGCTTCTCTGATGGTGAAAAATAACGCAAATAGTTTTCATTGCTTCTTGTGTTTGTTGTACAAATACTCAGATCTTTATCAATACAATCTTCATAGAAATTAAACCTCAGGTTTTTTTCAGTGGTTAATTCTAAAATAAAATATATTCATACAATGATAAATAACTTGTGTTCATCAAGCATAGAATAAATTATTGTAATTAAAAGTAATTATTTTATAATATTCAGTAATTACTTCCATGTTCAACTTGCAATTTATTTTCACTATCTGAGAATAAAACAATATGCTTTGACCCCAGACACACTGATGAAAATGTCAATGTAATCAAATAGAATACTAAAAATGAAAAAAAAGTATTTAAAAATATTATGATCATATTTATTACTTAAATTATACAAATTAAAATGCTTAATACATGATAATATTATGCTTAAATTTAAGTTGTAAAAATTGTTACATAATATGCTTATGTTTACCTACTCGTATGTTATTAACTGAATAATTATTAATTATTAAAATGTAATACAACCATACAAGTAATTGTATGGCAGTAGTTTGCATTTGTTTATCATAATAAATACGTCTAATTATTACTATTAAAAAGTTTTTGATTAAAAATAATTAGATAGTATTTATCTCGAACATTTTTGTAATAATTATTGCAAATAAAAAAATGAATTTTTCCATTTAGCTCCTTTTATAAATTTAAAATATAAAATATTATATCGTAATTATTTAATTTAAGTTAAAAATATATTTACTTGAAATACGTTAATATAGTGTGTCTATTCAGAGCCTTACTTTCTATTTTTAAAGTATTAAATTGGTATTAGAAATTTAATGAGAAATAAATTTGAATTACTCAAATGAGATAATAAGTAGGTACCTACTGAGAACTAATGAATTGCTGTAAAATGTCAATCACGTTAAGTGCCAAATTCTAAGGGAATATCGTCACTAAAAAAATAAAAAATACTGGATATTGTAGGAATTTATATGTATTATATATTATACGTTAATGTTAGGTACCTAACTCGTAACCTAAGGATTATAAAAAAATTTCCTTTGACATTTCAATTGTATAATAAAATGTAAATAGTTGCATAAATAAACAGCTATGTATAGATCTATTAGAGCTTATTCAAACCCAATATTAAAATAATTATTTTTATAAAATACGTAATATTATTATATAATTACCCAACAAGTTTGTCATATTTCTCCGTTTCAATAGCATCGTAATGGTGGTGCTAACGGAGCATAGGATAATAATTTTAAAATAAGGTTTCTTCAGTCAAGTTGTGTTGATTATAAAATGTTTATAGTTTAAGTATTGTATTATATAATTTATAGTAAAATTGAATTTGTGATAAATTGATGAGTTCAATAATACTACGAAAATATATATACGTCATAATAGATTACCTATATATTATATTTTATTCGTACACAAGATTCTTCATTCAATTATTGAAATGTTGAAGTATTTTGTTTACTTGTGTGTTAATCATTAAAGTTGCATAACTAAAGAGTTAAATGCACTAGATTGTGAAACAAAAAAAAAGGAATAAACAGGAAATGGTGGCTGAACGGCAGACAGTCACTGTACTTCACACATTTTAACACACAAACAAATAAGTCTTACGCTCTTCTATAGAGTAATAAATTATAATAAAAAGTGTATAATTATTTTTTTTCATTTCAAACGTTTTATGATAAGCCCCTACATTTGAAAAATTAGAATTATAAGCAGAAACTTGTCTGCAATGTGATATGACTGTCAACATGTAAAATTAAAATGTAATTCGTTACTTCCGCGTTAATTAAAAATCAATCGAGTACTGTAGAGTACCCACTTTTGCACCTTTTTAACACTGTTTATAAGATAACTGATCATTAATAATTGTTCATTTTATTTTCGATAATATTTTAAGTCAACAATTCACACCAAACATTACCTGAAATATTATTTAATAAGAAAACGGAATCGATTGAAATATGTAATAAAATAAAATAAATTACATTAACTTCTCAAACATAAAATGTGATTCTTTAATACATAGCGTTAATTAAAAATCAATTAAGTTAAGTTAGTAGTTATAAATTAACAAAAAACAAAACATACCTAGACAAGTTACAAAGTTAAAAAAAAATTATAATTTTGTTCACCTAGGTAACTTCAAATTTTAAACTCGATTATGACCAGCCTGGGAATTTGTTCAATAGTGATCAATAATTGTGTAAAAAGTTTGCAGATTTGAAATCTTGACTTCAACAATCTAAATCGCTTAACAATGTGGTATAATTCTGATAACCTGCTAGGTTTTATTGATCAAAACAATTTATAAACAGTGATTTTTTTTTTTGTAACTATCTGCTTCTAAGTAGCTGACTAAAATCTATCTATACTGGCCACAATACAAACCAAAAAAGACAATGCTTCTAATGTTTAATATTCGCAGTACAAACAGATTGTTGTAATAGTTCGTTAGTTTATGTTTAGCGACATATGTACCGCGGCACATGTACCTAGAGTCCTAGACACTTCAAGAAAAAGAACGGTTACTAAGTTTGATTCTTTACATTTTTGTGATACTAAATGGCACAGAAGATGAACGAAAAGTCGTTGGACAATGCCAATGAGCAACGGTCCGTGATGGTTGACTCGCTGCAAGATTTGGCATTCGATGGTGGGATGACGAAGGTCGGTTCCCAGTTGCGGCGTGCCACGTCATCACCGGAGCTCAGGACTGAATCGCCAACTTTTCATCACGTCGTAGCAGAGACCGACCCGTCGCCCGTGCCAACCTATCACGAGACTGCAGAGTTGGACGGCGCCGACGTGGCCATTTCAACATTCTTGGAACTTGATCACCGCTATTTATTCATCGAAGCGCTGGACTTGGCTGTAGACCGGAGAATCAAAGCTGTCTCCGAGTCACCACTACGACGCACACTAGCTAGAAATTTCCAGTCGTCGCCGGAGCTAAGGCTTCTGTCTCCGGTATATGGCGGATTGAATACCGTCCCGTGCGTGTCAGAAGAAGTCCCAAGTAAAGCAACACGAAGATCGCTCTGGAAGAGGTCCAAAAAATGCTTGTGGAAATCATTAGTGAATGTTGCTCGCAGAATATGTTTCTGCCGTAGTTTTGAAGACGTGGAGTAATTTCATCAACTTTCACCTTCACCCCACACTCATGTATTACCAGCTACCACAATCAACCACCCGCCAACCTGTAGTATTTGGCGTACCATTAGACGTGTCAGGCCGGTCGAAACGCACCACCTACTGTGATACGTCCTACTCCGTTTGTCAAGTTTATCGTCTTACAAGTCGACGTCTTATGACGTTCTATTCTGGTACTGCAAAAACTGCAGGTTGGCGGCGGCTGACCGTGGTAACTATAGTAACTGGTAACACGAGCGTGAAGGGAGAATTTTGTTTTCCATGTCTACAAAATAAACAAATTATGCATGCAGCATTCAGCAAGCTCTTTCACACATTTTTTTAACTTCTTCAACACTAGCAATTTTTCGCGGAATTTCTGTTGGCACCGGCAGAACAGCCTTCACTCAGCTTTACACTGCAGGTGAGAGATCCTTAGCTCTGGTGACAACTGGAATAACTGCAAGTTCGTTCCGTAACAGTGACACCTCATATTACATCTGTAATTTTTCGATCCACGGCCCAATCCTAGTGCATCGAGCGGTGGTAAGGTTGCAAGGATTTCGGCTTGTCAGTTTGGATGCCATCCTTATCTCTACAATCAAGTGAAAGAATGAGGCACTAGTCGACCTTTACTACACCGCCCGGTGAGACAATTCTAAGCTCTGTCGATGACTGTGTACACTTGGAACGTCCACGCCGCCACGGTGACCTGACAGCCGTGATCATCAACTGTCGAATATCTATCGTGCAACTCAAGAACGACCATTTTTTGGAGTACCATTGAGCGTGCCAGGCCGATTGAAACACGCCTCACCTGTTGTGTTCGCAACATCCTTCTCCGTTTGACAACTTCGTCTTTCTGCAAATTCTATGTTTTTCGTCGACTCCGTTTGACAAAATTGTCATTCTGCTAGTCCGACAAGTGATGAATAGTTATTGTTGTGATATTGGACGTGCCAGGTCAGTCGGAACACGCCGCTTGTTGTTTGCCGGAAAATTGTTTCGGCTCTGTTTGTCAAGTTTGTCCATTCTGTGACCCCAAAGTTTTTCGTAGTTTGAGGTAGAAGGAAATCATATTTTTTTATGCCAAAAATACAAGAGTTGAATCATTTATATATTATAATTTATTAATTTATAAAATAAAACTGTTGAATAATCAATTTATAATTTTGTTATTTTGTTTATTTAAAATTTTAAAAAAAACAATGACCATTTCAGATGAGACTGGTGAGAGAGAGATCCAACGTGATGAAGATTAAATTGCATCACATTTTTATATTATTGACAAGACAATATTATGTGCAAGTATAACATTATGGTTATCGTCTCAAGGACTACTCTACTTGATTTTAAAAAACATTTCGGTCTTATATTGTATGAAAAAATTAGTATCTATAAATAAATTCGATATTCCAAACTCAAGTTTAGTTGTTCAGTTTAAGTAAATAAGTATTTTACATTTCAGAACTACATCGATGTACCATGATTTAAGTTACAAATTATTCGGTAGTATAATATAATTATGTTGTATTAGGTATATAGGAAAAAATGTGTTAAGTAAAAATAATATTGCTATTATTAGGTATTTTATTTAAACTTTACTTTTAAACGCTATGTCTAATCTTGGTTGACTAATCAATAAACAGCCGAATCTATGATAGCTATGGGACTTGTTATTTTCATGGCAGTTTCGAATAACATGTATAGGAGTGCTCTAAAGATTTTAGAAAATCCTCATTTTAAAGATAGTCTCACTTAGTTATTTTGTTTCGAAAAATGGAAATCTTATATATATTATTTAATTTATAGGTATTAGGTATATAAATATAAATTTTTGTGTTCAGGTAAATCAAAAATATGTGCGAAAATCAAGAAGTGGCAATTCATAAAAGTATTCATTGTAATTGTATTCATTAAAGGTTTGTATTATATAGTTCGACTGAAACCAAACAGAAAACGATAGAAAGATAGACTGGGTAAATTAAACTTGAGCGGAGTAGGTTATAAATTATAGTAATTAATATTGGAAAGTAAGAACTCAATATTTATTTTAAACCGCAAGTATGGTATTCCTTGGAAACTAATATAAAATGATTGTAAAAAGAATCATAAAAGATCCACCCCAAAACTAAATGTTATTTAAACAAAGTATACCTTTAAATACATGTGAAAATATTTTAAAATAATAATTTAAGTCATAACAATGTAAATAAAACAGGAGATGATATTATGTACTATGTGAGTTTGAGAGAGTTGTTAAGAATCAATTTTATAACAATTATTTATAAAAACTCTTATTTTATTCGATTTGCATTTGTACATACAACAATTTATGAATTTATACAAAAATTATTAAAAATAATATTGTTGGAAAATTGATTAGGACATATTGTGTTGACCACCTGTAACTCTGGTAAACCACGGAAGAACATTGAGCTTGGCAGGGTAGTTGCGCAACCACTTCCTTCCTTTAATGAGTTGTGAATTCGGATGGTTCTCGTCCCTCCAAATTCCAGAAGGCAAGTAAACATCTCGTGATGTAGCACCTTCAACAATGACCGGGGCAACAAGTATTTTTTCACCCAAAAGGAATTCTGCAAAATGTAAGTTAAAAATTGAATTTTTAACATTATTTAGAGCAAAATATAGTTTCTGAATTCTGGAGTTTATTTTCATACCGTCGTTAATTGTCTGTGCGACTTGGTCATTTGGGTCGATCCACCAGACTGGAGGATTCAGTGGACTACCCTTACTGACACTTCTTCTCATTAGATCGATAATGGTGTCTGTATAATTAGCACGGAGATTCAATAAATTTCTGCAAATATCTACAGTCTGTAAAAGCAAAAGTTTCAACGATAATATACATTATTTATGAGTAAATTTGTTTAATATCTAATTTTAAAACTTGTTAAACATAGTTACCTGTTGGTCGAAATCCCAAGGTGTGTACGAGAACTGTACGACAGGCATGAATACATTTGCTTGCATCCATCTAATGTACATCTCTTTGGAAGGGGGTAAGTTATCGTAACCATTTCCACCTACCATATCAGGTAACACAAACGGGTATCCGATCATATTCAATTGTATCAAAGATGTTATTAATGTGGGTAGTCCAAGTTCGAAATCCCATCGAGAATTACGATCCATCATTCTTAAAAGACGACCGAATTCTTGACATTTTCTGGATGATCTATACTCAATACCACCACCAAAAGATGCAATAGTCTTAATATATGCGTATACGATGTTATCAGGGTAGTACGTCAGATCATTATCGTGAAATACTGGAAGTTGCGGACTCCTGAGTAAAAGTAAAAAATAAATAATTCTTGGTAATTTATATTATGATTGATAAATGCAACAAACTAACTATTGGCTGTAAATTGTATAGAAGTTTATATGTACCTATATAAAATATGGTTATATAGAACGAGAATAAAAATATAATTTTAATTTTTTTTACACTTTGATATTTATCTATTGTGTAAATTAGTCTTTGGTATACAAACTATGAAAGTAAGTAGAAATAAAAATTTAAGCACAAGTATACAACAGCAGGTTTAAATATCAATGCTAAATGTTTTATAATATGTTTTAAATAATAGTTAGTTTTATAGTGTCCATCTCCAAACTACTCTTGAGTTACATTACAATATTGTTTAACATAAGCATAAACATACCAACTGGTTTCACCTGCATCGAACTTCAAAGTATCAATACCAGATGTCGCAAGTAAATTACGTAGGGAATTAGACCACCATGAAGCGGCTTCGGGATTCGTGAAGTCTATATAAGAGCCATTTCCATTCCACCACGTAGTATTAACTGTGCCCGATGTACTTTTCACAAAGTAACCCTTCTGTACTGCAGTCTCGTGAGAAGGACATTCCAAATTTATGAATGGATGTGTCCACAAAGATGTCTTGAAACCATTTGATTCTATAAAGTAATTGTTATGGCATAAAACAGTTGAACAGATATTCAGTTAGTGTCTAAAATACGCAAACCGGAAGATTTTTCTAGAAGATAGAAAACAAGATAATGTAAAACTTAATGTATGTGAACAATTTAATACTAATTATAATATTGTATAAAATAACATTATTATTTATTTTTTAGTCAAGCACAACGTGATTAAATATAAGCATTAGAAAATGGTTTGGTTTGTGTTGCCGTAGATCAAAATCGTACCGAAAAAAACTATTATTGGACTGAACTAATTTTTTTTTTTTTGGTTACCTATCCACTATTAATTTTGCTTTTAAGTTCGAATGGATATTTTTCCAAAATAATGAATCTCTAATTCTACCTAAATATAAAAAATATAATAGTAATAACTATAATAACTACATGGCACCTCTAACAGTAGATGTGTACAAGTATATAAATACTTAAAATACTATAAATAAAAACAAATTATTCGTATTCTTAATAATAAATCATTTGATACTTACTTATGTCATTAATGAGTCCTTTTATGTTCTCAAATCTTGTTGTATTAAATTCTGCACTACCGTAGCAAATCTCCCATTTATCATCGATTTCAAGTGTACCTTTGGGAAATCCATGATCGGCTATTTCTCCAGCAAACTTTCGAATAGTGTTCGTGTCTACATCGGCTTTATATCTAGCCCAAGTGGACCATATTGGATACTTTATTACGTATGGATCAGGTATTGACGAAGGCATACCAAGGAAATCTTGAATAGCTCTTTCATGTGCTACTCGAGCGTTCTTGTATTTGCATACTTGATACCGCATGATATTTCTAACTTTTCTATATGGAGCAACAACTTTAGCACTAAAACACATTTGACCGGGTCGTGGACCATTTATATCTAGAAACAGAGCCACCGACTCATCAATGTGGATAGAATATCCGTCCGAATTGAAGAAATAAGATTCGACGACCTGTAATAAAATGCAATATTTGTATATATTAATATATATATATTTGTTATAATATTAAGTCCATTAATACCTAGCTGCTTTAAACAAACACACTGAGTGAAAAAATAAGAAAAACTATTGACTTATGATATGAATTATAGAATTTAGTTTAAATATATACATTATAATTACCTATAGTAATCATTTCAAGATTGGCAAAATATTGCCAAATTATAGCTTAAAATGTAAGTAAAAGTTAATTAAGAAATCCTGTTACACATTGTTTATATTTTAAATGCAGACAAGCTTAGTCCAATTCTAGATAAATGTTAATATTACTTACAGAATACACTTAAATGGTTATTATTTAATACTCACTGCTTGGCAGTCTGCTTCTCTAGACACATATGCCTTATCCGTCCAGTCAAGTTTATTCAGTGGCCAATGTTGATAAATCGTTTCGGCCCCACCATACCAGGAACTGTTCCCCATATCGACACAAAATTGCAAGACATCATTCATCGACTGCATCACTTGCTCGTAATTCTGACATTCTTGTTTCTCTGATCGTGAAAAGTAACGCAAATAGTTTTCATTGCCTTTTGTTTTTGGTGCACAGACACTCAGATCTTTATCAATACAATCTTCAGAGAAGTTAAGCTTAAGGCTATTTTCAGTGGTTATTTCTAAAAAGAATACATATTATTTATACAACAATAAATACAATTTTTAAAAAAATCACATATTATAATAATAAATAATTATAGTTAAATATTATCTATTATATTTAGTACTTACTCCCATATTCCACTAGCAAATTGTTTTCATTATCCGAGAACAAAACAATATGCTTTGACGCCAAACACACTGACGAAAATGTCAATGCAATCAAATAAAACACTAAAAATGAAAAAAAACTAACCATTATAAGTGTCTAAAATGTTATTTAATTACAGCACAGTATACCAAACTTATAAGGGATCCTAATTTATTTACAAATTATTCAGAACATTAATTTCTAAGTTTAAAATTCATTAAGTACCTATGAAATTGGCTTCCGGAGTACAATAAAATAAACTTTAACTATTCAGATGTTAATAAATAATAATAATAATAATAATAATAGTTAAAAATAGAACAATTTTCAATTTACTTTCCGGGCCAAGTACAGAGAGTATATGTCACTAAACAAATCAAACATTTTGAATAGGTAGCTTTTGTAGGAATTTACGTACCTACACATTTAAATTAATCATATTACTATATACTATGTAATAATTAAGTAATAGGAATAAATAGTTAAAATAGACACACTTCGTACATAGAAAGTTTTAAGCGTTAACTGTTAAGGTTACCTATATAAAAAATGCTAATAACATTTTTTAATTGAATGAAATTAAATATTCGTTTAAAAATTAAAACTAACTACCGATTTTTATAAAATATATTTTAGGTACCCAAGGAATTTGTCATATTTCTCCGTTTGAATGCCGAAGTATACGTCATGGTGGCGGCGTTGGTGTAATACTGGATCACTGGCTATTGCATGTATTATCGTAGCTGCTGCGAATGAGTTCCTGGCGTGGTATTTTATAGTAAAATTGTATTCATGATAAATAAATAATAATGATGACTTCGATAACGTGTTGATAATACTTACGTCATTGACCATTGTACATTTGATTATTATTATATTGCTTCATTCAATTATTATTTTGATGTTGAAGTATTTTGTTTATTTATGTTAATAAAATATGAATACAATTTTTAAAAAAATCATTATTTACATTATATAAGGTAAGTAGGTACCTACCAACAAGGTAGTAGGTTAGCACTTATTTAAATGCACTTGACTGTAAATTGAAAACTAATGGACAGGAAACAGTGACTATGCACTCGTCTTGCTTCGCCTACTTCAACGTGAACCTACGTCTATAATAATATTCACATAGGTACTGTATATAAAAAATAACTATTAACTATTATTATTTTAATTTTAAAGCCAATGATTAACCATGACATTCAAAAAATAATTATTCTACACAGTCGCCTATATGGCTATATACGACTTTATTGTTCTTGTTTTGTATGTTGGCCATTTGATATTAAATGATAGCATTTAAAAAAAAAATTATTTCTGTGTATTATAGGTAGGTGTGTTTTAAATTATATTAATATTCGGAATAAAATCGAATTAACTAGCTTTGAAACGTTAAGGAGAAATACATTAAATTATTACACTGCAAAATATTTCATCTGTACACGGGTATAGTATTCATAAATACGTATATCAACATTTATAAAATTATAGGTAAATTGCATTGCCAACTATACATTTTTGTTGTTAAAGAGGTATATAATAAGCAAACTAATTTCAAAAATTATTTTTATAAATAATTAAGACACGTGTATAATACCTATATTATATTATTATATAACACGATGGGTCAGATAAACAGCGTAAAAAATAGAAAAAAATCACGTTTGACATTAGATTTTCCAACAGAGTTTGAAGAGAAAAACCGTCAAAAAAAACAAATTGCCAATGATCTACAGATATACATTTTTAAAACGTTAACGGTGCATAAAATCTTAATTTGAAAAAAAAAATTTTATTTAATTTGAGAAATATTGTATAAATTGTCAGCCTAGGTACACCCCATTTGGCTTATTTTATCGTATACAATATATGATAAAGCAATGAGTAAAGTTTATTTAATTATTTACCACTGTCTGAATAACGTGACTGTGGAGTATTCACGGGGGAGATTGGAGAGATACCTCCTCGCTTGACCTTTTTTTTTTCAGACTATTCATATGTTTGTAGTTAGGTTAGTTATTAGTTTTCCACAGGCCACAGCTACATTTTTATTCTTTATTCTGCTTTTGCCTTCTTGCGTAAACTGGGTCTGTTTTTGTCTGCAGTGCACAAGATAAGAATGTAGGTAATCGAAAAAATACTTCCTTTTTCAACCTTAGTATTTTTTCCAGTGGGAAAGTGAATCTAGTTGATCTAGTTATACGAAACAAACTATTTATTTGTTTATTAATTGTGACTAGGTTTGGCTGATGGAAATGGAAATCTTGCAGCTATGTTATGGGCAGAACGTAAATAATAATAATAGTATAAAATAAAATGTTTATCTTTTCGAGTCAAAATAATTATGTTTTGTATTATGATATCCAAAAACTGGAATTTCAGTATAAACACACAAATAGGTAGTTCCTTTTATCTCTAACTATTATAACTTTGTAAAGTTAAAATTTATTTAATAAAGGTATGACACAAATGCATGCTAGTAAATTTGATCGTTTAAAACTCTGTTAACTTTAATTTTGTTATTATTTCATATTTTTTATTAGTCGACAATGTAAAACAATGTGTTAATTAATCGTGCATTATCAATGACAACAAATAATTATCACCACTGGTTATCTTGCAGTATTCTCATACAAATCGACGTGTCGCACGAATTTTTTTTTAGTTGGCGATTCGAGCGCGAAAAACGCAAAAATGATGCGATATCTCTATTCGTATGAGAATTTTGCAAAAAATACGACTAAAGTGTTAATTTTTATATTCGAGATAATATTCTAAAAATAACTTTAAAAAACCCAGATTTTGAAGTTAGAAAAAAAATTCCAAAAAATTCTTCATTGTGGCATCACAGTGAGTATGCGTATACTATTTACCTCACACACTTCAGAAACACCCTGTATATACACTTTTACAATAGGAGTTTAATAATATTAAAATTTTTATTTTTATAACTAAAATTGTAAAAATGCATATTATAAGATTCCTCTTAAGTTTTCCTACTTTTAACAACAACTAAAAAGTTTTTCAGAAAGTCTAAATTAACTTTTCATATAATGATTTTCTTATTTTGTTTAAATTTAAAAACGGATAATCATAGATATTTTAAATTTGCACCATATGTTTATTCTATCTTTTTCTATAATCGATACAATTTTAAAAATATGTTAACCTTTTGGAACTAGGTACTTATAGACATATGTTGGAGATACAATATCAATAAACAAGTTTTGTAAATAAATTGAACAATGGATACCTAGTGAACAAACATAAGAAAGTTATTTATTTATTTAAACTTGAGCCAAATGGCTCAAGTACAGTAGACAATAGGTATACATACAGTATGTAATGCATATGAGTGCGAAAAAAACGCAATACCTATACAATTTAGATAGGACTAATGATGAACTGTAAATATATCATAATCACTTAGTTCTAGGAGTGATGGATAATCTAGATTGGAAACAAAAATCAACTCATTTTATTACATTCAGTAATATTCTATTTAGTGATTGTGGTGTGTTATAACTTATATCACATATAGTTCCATAAGAACTATATGACAAGATAAAGGAAAC
This sequence comes from Myzus persicae, assembly GCF_001856785.1. Taxonomy (NCBI): domain Eukaryota; kingdom Metazoa; phylum Arthropoda; class Insecta; order Hemiptera; family Aphididae; genus Myzus; species Myzus persicae. Next base: position 14,296 of record NW_019101908.1, on the reverse strand, counting down.
ATGGTGCACAATATTAAGGAACATGGATTTAAACACGGCATATAAGTTCTAAACAAAAAATTTGGCCATAAGGTACATTCAGAACAATTTTAGTAATTTTTATATCTGAGTAATTATATAACACAAGACAACGGATTTAAAAGAATATAATCTTTTACTGGCTAAGAAAGCCTTTTTCAAGTAACAAATTATTATAACAAGCAAATACTGAAATTGAGTTATTTGTTAAAACTTTTCTTTGGAGAATAGCACTGTATGGAAATTAGTCCAAACATAAATCCAGAACCAAAACAGACAATATTAAAATTAGGAAAAAAAGAATGACATTAATTTAGCATTCACTTTGCAGCATAATGAATTTAAGTATTTTAAAAATAATGAAAGGGAAAATATATGGTAAAAGAGGAAGAGGACAACCTCACAAACCTATAAAAGAAATTATCACTATTAAGCTAATAGTCAACAAAATGTTAGCAAGAAAAAAGATGATTGGTTCTAGCGACAAGGCAGCCTTTAAAATTAAAATTAACAATAAAAGGCATAATATAAAAATATATTATAGTGAATAGTTTAGCATGAATTGTATCAAATTTGAGGAAAAATCTTGTTGCTGTTTGATGTACATTTTTGAAATTTAATAAGAGCATAATAGCTATTATGAGAACTTCATGCAACAGATTTTTAAGTAATTTTAATCAACTTGTAATAAACATTAACAATGAACAATATTTAAAATTTAAATAGAGTGGCTTACATTATATAGCTTATATACTTAATTATAAGTTACAAATTAAAACCATTACAGCATTATCTAAAATATATTTTTTTATACACCTATAAAACTGACATAATTGCAGAAGTTATAGTATGATTAAATAAAGTAATATACCTATAAATACAGTAATAAACATAGAGTACTCATATCTGATGTATGTTTAACTTCTGATTGTACATTATTTCCAGAAATATACACAATATTATGATGAGCATACATTTTTTTTTTTGTGGAAACTAATACTGAAAAACAAAAACCATGTTATTAAAATAAATACATTTATATTTACATTTAACAGATTTTGTACATATTTACTAAACTAAAAATGTATATTTTATTGAACAACTAGAAACAGAAAGAAAAATATGAACTTCAGTCAATGCAACAAAATAAGTATTTAGAAACCAGTTTCCCAAGTAATTTTTTGTTGTTGTTCCCGCAACGTATAGCACACTATTTTATCACCTGGATTCAGTCTAATATTTGTATCTTCTAATCGTATCCCACACTCCATATTTGTCTTGATTGTGGCCACTTCATCTTTAAGATGTCTCATAGATGATAATTTACCTTTTAGTTAACAATGTTACAAAATTTGTATCAATTCGATTTTTATGAAAAATAAACGTATTGATTTGCATACCTCTATAAAGAACTGTATCATGATCACGGATAACTTTAAAAAGTGCTGCTTTTTTCAGTGTACCACTTGTGCACCTACATCCGGCTACTGGAATTTTTTTTTTATTTTCATTAATTAAAAATTCTTGTAACACATTGGCTTCTCCTATTTAAATATTAAAAACAATAATAATAAGCTAGTGTTTAAAAAACACCAATGTTATAAAGATTACAATTTTAATGAATCAATTAAATACCTTGTACATCCTCAACTTCAACTGGTGGTAAACAATTGTTCATTTCTTCTTTTATGTCATCCACCAGCTTGTATATTACATTATGTTGTTTAATAGTAATACCATTTTGTTTAGCGTTTTCCTCTGCATCTTTTAATGAGCCGACATTAAAGGCATAGACTATAGCTATAATAAAACAAAAATAAATTAAATTCTATATTACTAGTAAATAGTAAATGGTAAATACTTATTAAATTAAGATAATACGATACCCTTATTTTGTTGTCTCTGTTTTTAACAATCATTAGTCACTACACAGTAAATGTGCATGAGGTATCAACCATTCAATTTTGTCATTTTTAAGATTAGAGTAGATTTACTATTAGGTATTGGGTTTTTTTAAACAGAAAAACATATTTTGCTTTATTTTTTGGTTTTTATTACTTCAGATATTTTTAAAACAATTTTCTCATATTGCAATAAAAAATAAACTGACGTGGGAACATTGAAAATGTTTTTGTATATTTTAAGATTAACCAATACTAATCGAAATAACAAAACTGTATTGATAATGATTTTTGCAAACATGAATTTACAGTATAAAATTTATATTGTAAAACAAATACAATACAATATATGGCTGTCGTTCCTCTTAGTATTCAGTATAAATTTATATTTTTAGTTGACAAAAATATATAAATTACTCTATAATTTAACTTTTTAAATTATATATACCTTTGAAAGCATCAGCATACTCAATATCAGTAACACATACGTTACCTACACCATAATGAATAATATCTAACTTGCATTGATTACTTTCATATGTTTCTAATACGTCTAAGATTGCCTCAACAGATCCAATGACATCTCCTAAATCAAGAACATGGGCATAACCTCTTTAAAATTAATATTTTGATTAAATTATTAAGATTAATAATTTTAATTACCTTTGACCACAACATTCAAACAGATTTCGTCTTCTTTTACATTTTTTCTATTTTCTAATTGTTTTTCTTGATATAATGTACTAAACCTTCTCCTTCTGAAAATTCCACCCTTTTTTTTCTCTGCCAGGTGACTTTGGTACTCCTAATACATCATTTCAGTATAATTTACTCACTTTTAGCTTATCAAATTATTATTATTAAATAATAAATAAAAAAAAAGTCAAAGAACAATTCTGTTACTTCTAGTGTGTAAACATATACAATTATTATCTCTAATTAAAAACAGTTTTATAAAATTGTACACTTACTATCTCATGTAGATTACAATTTTAATATACCAACATGAAAAGAAAAATGTTTGCACTACTATGTTTTAAAACTTTAATTTTAAAATTAATTTAATGAACTCTTGTAAAAATGGTTTTCGGGTTAGTTTTTTATTTTATTTATTTTGTACGGTGTATATAACAAATAACAATTACATATTACACTGTAAAATTTCATATATGTTTAGGATGTTAGATAAGTGTACTCCGACTACTCCGTTCATGATAAGAAAAACTTACTCAGCGCAGATGACATGGCCAGATAAGTATAGAATAGAGTTTGGTAAAAATATAATAGGATTAAATAACATTTATTAACTTACGAATATAAAGTATAAACCAACCACTAAATAGTATCAGACACTCATTCTTGACCATATTTTATTATTTTACTTGTGTATAAATTTAAAAACAATTATTTTATAAGTATAATACTATTTATATGCATTCTTCTTACACAACTAGCTGTGAGTTATATTAGGTAAATTGGTAAAATTTAATTTCAGTAGTACAGAAAAAAATAAAATAATTTATATATTTACCTTATTATGCTCTTCAAGTTTTGATGAAATATAAATACTATCTTCAGTTTGTTTTTGTTCTATAGATTTAGCTATTCGATAATCAACTACTTCTCGAGCACGTTTCTGTATAATGATAATAATTTTGATAGGTGTGACAAATTATTGAATAACTAATTGAAGTAAAATAAGAAATGCTTCAAAAATAATTACATCAGAAGAAACTTGTAAAAATTCTTGTCCAGCTTGTGGTAAGTTTTTCCAACCTATTAATTGAATTGCATCAGAAGGGTTAGCTTCTTGGAGAACATTGTTTTGATGATCCATCATTGTTCGTATTTTTCCCCAGGCAGTGCCAGCTACAAGTATACTGTTATTCAACAATTTTCCACGTTGAACAAGAACTGTTGCTAATTTTCTGAAAATATAATTAAAATAAAAAAATTACTATCATAATTTTAATTTTATGTACTAAAATAATTAGAAGTATTTTTTTCTTATGTGTATAAGATCTAAATCATTGCAAGTCTTAACATGAAATTTAACCTAGTCATGATACAAATAAATATGTATATAGATAATTATTTATTTATTATGCAGATTAAAAAAATTGGGAATTTGTTGGAACAATATTCAATAATCATTGAAGTAACCCTGAAATAGGTTTAATGGTGTTAGTTGCAAAAAAAAAATTAGGAGCACTTATTTATGGACCAACACTTGCACATAGATAATGTGATAATACGTTTACCCAAGATTTGGTTTTTAATTTAGCTATTAAGTTGAATTATATACTTGGTGACTAATAAAAAATATATTTTTCTTATGTCATGTTAACTAACCCTTTTTGATTATCAAGTTTTGACTCTATTATGACACCTTCTGCTGGAGGGTTAGGATCAGCACGTAAATCCAATACTTCAGCTTGAGTTAGAATCGATTCAATTAAATCATTGAAATTAGTACCATGCAAGGCAGATATTTGAACAACTTGAACACTACCACCAAATTCTTCAAGATCCAATCCACCTTGAGTTTGCAACATTTTCTTACAACGTTCCTGGGAAAAAAATATACATATAAATAAAAGAGTTCATAAATATTAGATTTTTTAATTAGTTATACATACTATATTTGCTGTTGGTTTGTCTATTTTGTTGATTGCTACAATTATAGGAACTAAAAAATGTTTAAATACATATTATAATCATTTATAATAAATTATAATATTAAAATTGTAAGTACATACTAAATTTGCACACACAAAATGACAGTATTATAAGGTAAGTTAGTCTTAAAGGGATGGCCATTATAACTTAGAAGTAATTTACCTTATTTAAAATAAATAAGCAGTACATTTTATTTTATTTTATAGATTTATGTCACACATTTTGGCCGCTAGTTTAATTGTAGGTTTAAAAAAATGTGAATTTATTATTTTCACAATAATTTATAAGAATTTTTGTTACCCTTTGCATGTTTAGCCATTCGTATTGACTCAATAGTTTGTTCCTTAACTCCATCATCAGCTGCTACTACTAATACAACAATATCTGTTACTTGTGCACCTCGACTTCTAATAGTGGCAAAAGCAGCATGTCCAGGGGTATCTAAAAATGTTATTTTTTTCCCATTCTCCAAAACAACTGAAATCAGATTAATTAACATGAGAAACATGATAATAAATCAATAAGTTATTAAATAAGTGAATTTTTAGCTATACATCAAATTAGTATTACCAGGAAAAGCACCAATATGCTGTGTAATAGCACCAAACTCAGATTTAGCCACAGATGCATTCCTTAGAGTATCTAATAATGTTGTTTTTCCATGATCTACGTGACCCATTATTGTTACAACTGGATGTCTCACAACTGTAGAATCATATGGTGCGGGAGGTCTAAAATCATATGAATAAACTAATGTTAATATATCATATTATACTTAACTATAAAACTAATTGGATTTAGAATGTTTTACCTTTTGTTGGCATCTTTTAAATGATCATCTGTTGATTTTTTATTTGTATTAGGGTTTGATGTTAAATTAGATTTAAATCCACACCTTTTAACAATTTCACGAAGGATTGAAACATTATCCATTACACTTGTAGGTTCAAAATACATATGTGAATTTTGACCTAATTCAATTATTTTAAGAACATTATCTGTAATCAGAATGTAAAAGTAATAACAACGTCAAATACAAAAATGCAAAGTATAATAACTAATTTATAATAATATAAAATTATGTCATATGTACAACACTATTAGGTAATTTTAATTATATAGAATATCTCACTGTGTTTAATCCCAATAAAACTTTTTTTTATTAATATTTTAACAGTATTAAGATCACCCTGTCCACTACAGCGGTGACAGTAAAATAAAGTCATACACAATTTATTGACACCATCAAAACAATAGGATTTTGATGAAACTACCGCAGTGTGTAGGTACCTTAACTGTATTATATTTAGTTTTAAAATTATACAACAGGCAGATAGAAATAAATAAAACCAAATGCAATATATGAGAGTTTTGAGACTGTATAATAATGTAGTAGTGTATAATTTATCATCAAAACACATAATTTACCTACAGGTATTCCAGTCGCACTTGCCAATTCAGATACAGTCATATTTTTCCAAATATCAATAGTTTTATTTTGTTTTGGTTTTAAATTCATTACAGGTGATACAATAGTATTCTAAAACAACAAAATAATAAAGTATACTTTCATAAGTTTAATTCAAGCTAGGAGATTCAACAATCAATGATTGTATTAATGCAAGCATAGCGTTATATTAAAATGAATCTTTGATATTATATTCCTAGAATATAACAATTTTTTTAAGAATTACAAAGAGATCACAATTACAAACAGAAATAAACAAATAAATGGGAAAATCGACTGTACTTTTTCTTCTCTGGGTCTTCTCTTTTTTCTTAATGTGTTTGATGAGTATATATTAGCCTTGAATAATTCATAATAACATACTCGCAATGGGGAGCTACGGACCAAGTTACTCAATCTAAAAAAAAATTATTAAATTGTTATAAATAAATAAATAACATTTAAATGTAATAAACTTACAAGCTAATTTTCCCGGCAGTGTTGAACATGTTTGATAATTTAACTTAAATTATTATAAACTAATATCTAATAACTTATGATGATGAAAAATATTAAATGTACACTGAGTATGGAACACAAACCTATAATTTTATCAAAAACTTTAAAAAACGATCAAATTCATCAAAAAATAATAACTATACAAAATATTTTCAACAAAATAATAAGTACGTTTATCACACAATTTATTAGTACAAACGTTATCAAATAATATGAATTTTAAAACTGATAACCTGTAATTGACTGATAACAGCCACGATAATATGATCACAGATAAAAGATTAAAGATGCTTCGATTTTCATCAATGCTGCATGTTTAATTGTAGTCGAAAATCGAAATGAAAACTAGGAAAGTGAATCTAATAGGTACTCAGGAGCGTCAAAAGTAAAAAGTTCCTAATAGTTTTTAAGGCGTCAGGAAAAACCAAGGACCTACGAGTATAAGTTTTATAGTTCGAAAAAATTAAAATCAATTTTATTTCTAGTAGAACTCTAAAAAAAAAACCGTAAAAAGCAGGTACATACAATCTTCACTGAATTATATTAGTAATATCTATGCATCACACAATTTTTGAATTATGCGCTATTTATAGGCATAATAGATTTAAATCAGAAAACTCAAAATATTTTGACTTATTATGTTCAATGATTATGTTGAACATGTTATAGGTGTATACAATTTTAGAATTTTATTTTTTTTTTAAATTAATGTCGATTAAAAAATTCGTTGGATCAAAAAGTCTTGAAAATGTTATACCACGTTCCTCATACCGCATAGTAGATTAAAAATAATTATACTATTTGTCTCCTGGCTTGAATAAGAAAACCTAACAACGTATTCTATACCTGTACACAATGTGTAAATATGCAATTTAGTTTACTTGAGTGTTATTATATTCAGTTCTGACTTTATAAGCATTAATTGCATTGTGAATATTATGACTTATGAGTTTAATTGTTTAATCATAGAAGTCTTACGTGTTGGTGTTGTCGGGATGTTAGCATTTTTGAACATTAGACATCTGATTGAATCGTTTCATGACGCACGGAAGAACATGCCAAAGAAATTGGTAAAATTATTATTGGTACAAAATATTGTAATTTGTTAAATTGTTAACATATACCTGAACTATATCGAATTTCCTAGGTTTGGTTTTTAGAATATTCCTTAATACTTAACGATCATCACATTTTAATAATAATAATATAGGGTAGAACGATGCATCTATTCGATGTAGGTCGTTGGTACCATAAAATGATATGTGATTATTATTTATTCTTATGCTTTAGGTAAACGTGAGTGAGAAATCTATCAACGCAAGCGTTCGAGTCAATTTAGACCCGGCAGCTGTATCCGGTAGTATTGACATTGAACAGTTTCAAAAAGTGATTTAAATAAATCTGCAATTTGAAAATAGATTGACCGAGTTGGAAGGTAGTTGTTTCATAATAATATGACGGATACCTATCTAATATTAATATTTTCGAATATTAAACAAATATGTATCTAAAATAATCATTATTATGTAGAAATGATTCGACGCAGTGATGAAAAACAAAAGATTCAAGATCTACAAGTAACTTACCTATTACCTATCTATAATATGAATCAAAATATATTTTTAGTATTTTTTACTTCGGAATGGATGGAAATACCCATATTATAATTATTATTATCTCCTATTTGCCATTTCGGGTAATTTAATAATCTTTAGAAATCTCATATTATGTCAGGTTATAATTATGAGTATATGCCCTACATGGCTTCATACGTGGTATACTAAAATATAAGAACGATAATTTTATAACGATTTGAAGTATATTTCATGAAGTATCCATAGTATCTCAATAAATACAAATCATAGATTTACGAGAGGATTTTAGGGAAATCTAAGTGCCAAGAATTGTGTGTAAGAATTTTTAAATTTCATATTGACACGATATGTCATAGACGAAGGTTCAGAAAATAATAAGCATCCCTCACAAATAAACAATCAGTAATGTAGTTTCTAGAGTTCCTTAGAGAATTTAAAAATTGAATGTACAAAGTGGAAGTCAGAAAAAGCATATACAAATTTTAACAGCACATTTTTTGAGACCAAAATTTGTGCCAGTTATAAATTAAAGTTTAAGCGGCGTAAGCCGATTATAAAAGACTGATAAGCTGGTTACACACGGAGCGGTTTATCCGCCGCGGATTTTCTTTAAAAATTAAACACCTATATTTAAATGGGTATATTCAAACGAAGTAAAATGGCTAGCGAACGACAGCGGTCGACCGTCTCGAATCGCGCTTGCTCAATTTTCGGGCGGTCGACCGCGTCCGCCAGCTAAAATTAAACTGTGGATTTCCAATAGCCATATTCACACGAAGCGGTTCGTCCGCCAACGGCCGCGGATTTATGGCGGTTTTTTCATTCATAACAGCATTCATAATCCGCCTCGTGTGTAAGTTAAGTTTGGATGCGATCGCGGACGCTGATGCGGCTAGGAACCGCGACCGCGCGCGGCTAAACCGCTCCGTGTGTAGCCAGCTTACAAGTGCATAACATATACCCAGCAAATGTTACTTTCAACAGTAAAGTAATTGTAAGTTACTAGTAAAGCTTCGCTAGCTTAAACATTAGAATGAATTGACCTCTTATACAATTTGCATCTTAGATTATCATCTAGGCCATCGCATAGGCTTTTTTTTATTAGATTACTATCTTAGCTTTAGTTTTTATTTCACTTTAATTTCTAATATCCCAGACCTAAACGTGATCTGCTAAGCGTACAACTGCAGTCTATGTTACGCACTTGGAAGATACACGTGGGTACCTATACGTCCTCTTAACTCAATTAAAAATGATCATAGACTTGACCGGGGCTAAATTAATTTATAACATAAGTAAAGAATTGTTTTATTTCGCATTCTGCAGTTGCGTCAACTTGAAAACCTTATGTCATCGAAGTTGACACAATCTGCACATACTCAGACCGAGAGTGAATTGTCCCTATCCACGGTGCAAGATTTAAACAACAAGGTAGACACCAAATTGTCAAATTACCAACAATCGTTGATGAAAAAAATTGACGATGAATTCATGACCATCGGTTGTGACGTTAAAAGTATCAAACACTGTTATGGAATGTTGAATACCAGTTTCCACGAGATTGAAAATAAATTGATTTCATTAGAAAGTAATTAGTAATTTTTATCTAAAACACGTATGTCATTATCATATAGTATATATTATGATTTATGATGTTTGTTTGTATAAAGGTAACTCGAAGAAGCCGATGCGCAAATATAATGATATTAAGACTAGGATTGCAACCCTAGAAAGTATGATATACATTGTCTATATAATTTTAATGTATTCTGCATGAATCAATTTTATAGTTTTTACTTAACATATTTTTTTATATGTGTACGATATGCATGTGTGCAGAAGATGTAATGAAAAACACTTCACACGTCATCGGTATGAACTATTCACATCGTTCGTTGGAGTGGACTAGATCACAATCCTTCGGGTCCGCTGGAATGCTTCCTCCCGATAACCGCTGTTACGGCGAACCAGCTGCATTCGCTGCAGCTCCATCTTATTATGATATGCCAACAATGGCAAAACCCGGGCAGAGTGGAGAAGTCTTGCCTCCATCGCCACCTGCACCCCCGGCGCCAAGTGCATTTGTGCCTCCGCCGCCATCTGCACCCCCGTCGACTAGTGTATTTTGCCAACCACTGCCACCCGCACCCCCGGCGCCGTTGTCTCAGAATACTCCGAAAAAATCGGATTCAGACAAATCAAGCTCTTCTTCGGCAGCGAAAGTTGAGAAAGTGTATGGGAGGATCCCAATAACCACTGAGATATTGAAGTCTGTTGTTCTCAAGCCACCTGGCGAAAGGAAAAGAGTAAGCAAATCCGTGACGATATAATCTCTGCGGTATTGTTGAAAATTATGTGCCAAACGCGTACGAAAAATATGTATGTAATTGTTGTTAAAAAATATATATAATTCATAATAGTTTGTTTGTTTCCATACTATGTCTTATGTAGCACCTCAAAACGAATACAAACAGTATGTATATAATAATAATATATATTATATATTATCATCTGTCCTACATTGATAATGTACCTACAATCTACATGCTACATACAAATTTAATACACGACAATACAAACTTACTAGCATGCTCAGCTTGTGTGCCAGACGTTTTAGGATATTTATTCTGATAAGTGAGTCCTTTCGGATAGACGTAAGATGAAATATCCACGTGTTTTTCGAATTGAACAGTACGCCTATATTTTAAAGAAGTTTTCCATTGGAATTGGGAGATTGTTCATTGATATGGTGAAAATGATGCATTTGGATTTTTCTACTAAAAAAGAGAAACCTGAAGCAAGAGTCGAGGCTTGTAGTGCTGATATTGCTTCATGTCGGTAGTTTATAGTTCTATTCGGATTGATAACCCATGCAGAAAATATCGAGGTTGTTAGAAAATAGTGTACACTTAACAGCTAGGAGATTGTATAACTTGTGATATATCATTAATCGCTAATAGAAATAACGAGGCCGACAGTGTAAATCATTGAGTTATACCGTTAGTTCGAACATATATTTTTGATAGTTTGTTGTTGCACTTCACTCGAAAGGTTTTGTCAGTACTCAGTAAGGAAGTGCTTTATAAAGTTAAATAAATTAACATTACAGATGATGTTTGGCAATATTTTTAGAATACGAGAACGCTATGTTTTGCTTCCAGAGTTGAATGTATTTCCTCTTGGGTGTCATGTAATGTAACTTATAAGTACTTCTGTGTCTTCGAAAACCATTCTGTCGTTTGTCCAAAATTTTGTGTTTTTCATAGAATCATCTGAGTCTGGAATCTATAGTTTCTTCCAATATCATTGCTATGGTATTCAGGAGCAATATAGCCGATATAGGTCTAATAAATTTGGGCATTGGAATGATTATGGATTGTTTCCAATTTTGAGTCCGGATGACCATATTTTGTTGAATAGTTTAATAATTGAATTTAAGGATAACATATGGAGGTTGTGAATAAATTTGTACGGTATTCCATCTGGTCCTGAGACGACACATTTTTTTTATTAAGTGGATACAAGTGTTATTTACCCAAACCCATGACACTTAAATATTCGATAATTGTATTTGTATTGGGATCTGTGACCAATAGTTAATTTCCCTAAGGTATGTCAAGATTAAAAATATACATTTATATTATTTAGTATAATAATATTATGTGTTCTGGTTTTTTAGAAACAAGTTTCAGGTAAAACATTTTTTATGTGCTCAAATGAATTTCACTGATTGTAAATCGATTTATTTTCGTTAACTCTTGATTATCACTAATAACGTGTTGGTACATTTCGACCGAAAACAACGATTGTGAGGCGTTGAGGATAGGCAGTTAAAAGTACATGTACTCAAAAACACTCTAAAACTCTCGACGTGTGTCACTGTCACGAAGACGAGACATCGTTTCTCGGGGTGACCGGTCAAAATATCTTCGAAATAATATCTTTAGTCAAAATATCTTAGTCAAAATATCTTATGGCAAAATATCTTACGGAAAAAATGTCTTTGGTCAAAATATTTTTTTAATTTTAAATTTTTTAATTTATATTCATATAATTAATTTATCTCTATATACTAAAATATACGTCGGAAGATCTCAGGCGGTATGTATTGTGCATCCGAACATCCATATTATTGTTTTTGACTTCGTATAAATAAAATATTATTTTGGTAGTGCTATCGGCGCTATCGACGTTATCGCCGTGCGAACCGTTGCATTACATACCTAGGTATTATTATTTCATATCATTATAATATCTCCGATCAACATTTTATATCTTTATAACTGCTAGTCTACTTATTGCGAAAACTGGCCGGTGATCCCCGTAATAACGTCACTATATGTATTGACTACGTATATATATTATGCCATCAAGATAAAAATGGTAGAAGGCTTATTGGCTTATATACATTTTAGCAGTTTATCGTTTATGTGTATTAGTTTTGTCATAACAGTATTACCTGTCAACTGATGTACTTGGCTTTTGATTTTCTTTCTTAAATATGACTCTTACTTTTATTAAAAGCCAAAAAGGTAATAAATTATTAGTACAAAATGGATATCTCCATATTTTTTATAGTAATGGTAAAAACAAATATATTTGGCGGTGTACCGAGTATAATAAATATAAATGCAGTTCGTGTTTTACAAGTAGCAAAGATGAAACAGGTAATTATTGATTTAAATATTTATTTCAAAACTATTAATTATTGTATTATATAATTATCATAATAAATTAACGAAGTATATTAATTTATATTATATTATTTATAGGCACAATACTCAAGGAATCAAGTCATTCACATGCGCCAAATGGTACCAATATTCAAGTTAGAGAAATTTTGGAAAAAATTAAAGATGATGCAAAACGTAATCAAGTGTCCACAAGGAATTTAATTAGTGAAGCTGTTACTACTGTTCCACTAGTTGTTGCTGCTCAATTACCAAGTCAATCACTGATTTCTCGAACAATCCGTAGAGTAAGATCCAAAATTGAAGTTTGTCCTCAAAACCCATTAACAGTTAACGATTTAAATATACCACTCGAATACCAGTTAGTTAATAATAAACAATTTTTACTTTACGACAATAAGAACGAAAAAAGAATTTTGATTTTTTCGACGATTGATAATTTAAAAATACTTAAAAACTGTAATACTTGGATGGCAGATGGGACATTTCGGACAGTTCCAAAATTGTTTTCACAATTATATACCAATATACCATACACGTCTGTTATAACCAAACAACTTATCCAGTTGTTTACGTATTAATGACTGATCGTACAAAACAATCATATATAGAAATTTTAAATGTTTTAAAAAGATTTGAACCGGATTTGAATCCAAGAAGTATTATGATTGATTTCGAACAATCATTTATATTAGCATTTAAAGACGTGTTTCCCAATTCGGAAATAAAAGGATGTTTTTTCCATTTCCAACAATGTATCTGGCGTAAAATACAAGAAAATGGACTACAAAATATGTACGCTGAAGATGCAGAATTCGCATTACAAATTCGACATCTATGTGCACTTGCTTATGTTCCAATAAATATATGTGTACAATATTTTAATGATTTAATTGAATCAAATTATTATGTTGAAAATGAAAATATTTTATCTCCAATAATTAATTATTTTGAAGACACGTGGATCGGACGTCCCAACCGTCGAAATGGTCGACGCCCGCCAATGTTTAGTTTCAATATGTGGAATTGCTATGAATCGGTAATACAAGATCTTCCACGTACAAATAATTCGGTAGAAGGATGGCACCATGCATTCAATGCGGCACTCGGAGCAAATCACGTTTCAATATGGAAATTCATACGCTTCTTAAAACATGAGCAAGTGTTACAAGAGGTATTTATATTTCATCTTATTTAATTTATTTCTTTAATTACAAATAGAATAATTATGTGATATCAGGTTCGATTGGAAAAACGTTTATCTGGAGAAGCAAGTCCAACACGTCGTAGAAAGTACAGAGATCATGATAAAAAAATAAAAATAATCGTGGAAAATTGCTCTGAAATACCAACAGTTCAATATTTAAGAGGTTTATCCTATAATATTCAGTATTAATTAATCACTAATTTTAATATAAATTAATATTCAATATATTTATAAAAATA
>NW_019101907.1:0-4300 GCF_001856785.1 Myzus persicae | reverse complement strand
ATTATCGATGATGCTGGAAAAATATTAAATATTCACGCATAGAAATATCCGCGGTAATTTAACGACAAATCAGAGGGTCAATAAGGATATGTTGAATTAAGTGTATTATACAATTAAATTAACTCTTAATCGGTGGTATTTTTAAACATAAGCGCTGTAACAATAAAGTGTATTTGGTATAAATTCATTGAATATTGATTTAAAACTAAGTCGGATTCCGTTTAATATTAAATTAACGTTAATCCAAACTAAGCTGATGAGTTTTATAGAATTGTTAGTTTTTTTCAACTTAACTCAACACTGGAGTTGTTTTAACACCCGAATTATTTCAATTTAATTATACGGAACGGTGTAATAACCCCAAAATATCTGAAAAACCCAACATCGCGCGTCATCCCAACCGTCGATGGGCGTTGAGTAAACAATATTTCATAGTGAAATTCTATTAACACTAACCTCTCATTTCTATTACGACTGTTCAGTGTTCATAAGTCAATACACGTGTTTGTTTTAAAACTTAGTTCGTAACTGGTATATATTAATTATTAACATATAATTAACAATTCAGAAATTGTATATATAAGTTGTTAAGATGTATTCAGATAATAATTTCAATGCAAAGGACGTATCTGAAGTCGTCAAAGTAAGTACCTACCTATTTGTTTTATTAAAAAATGTTGCGTTACAAAGTATAAGATGTTAGAATCATTTTAGGATTGTTTTATTAATGAAGATTATTTTCAAAGCACAGATAGTATTGAAACAACCTTTTTAGTACCAAACATAACTGAAGTGCCTCATATTGAAAATCTTCAAGATACTACTGATGTCAATGAACCAAGTAAATATTACTTAACACTAAACCGTCCAAGTCCATACACATCATCCAATCCTTCACCTTCAACCTCGACACCAACACATCAAAAGTATGGAAAATATAAACCAATGGAATGGACTATTGAGGTATTTTAATAAAAATAACTGTTGTGTGATACAAGGCCGTATCCAGGAATTTTTTTTTTTCGGGAGGGGTCCAAAACATGTATATTGTAATTTTAATGAATTTAGGCTTTCATAATTGGTTAAAAATAAGGTATTGAAAAAATATCTGTCTCCCTGAACCCCCCTCAGATACGGCCTTGGTGTGATACAGAGTTTAATATTTTATAAAATAATTCTGTTTTCTAGACAATTTTAGAACTTTTACATACATCCAATGATGGTCGTTTCGTTTTAGCCGACTCAAAAGCAAATAACGGCTCTTTATCTGATGATGGTCAAAATACCCTAACAAAACTACTAATTAATTTTCTATTCCAAGATAATAGCAAGTAAGTGATATATTTTCTTGATTTAAAATAAATGGTGTACACTTGTTTTAAAAGTACCTACATATTTAAAATCTGATTTGATAGTTAGGTATGAAATATCATTCTTAATAAATAAACTCTTAAAATATTAAAATGAGCGCTTCATTTTTTAAAAAACAATATAGGTACAGTTTTTTAACATAATAAGAAAAGTGAAAATTGCTAACAAATGAACATTATTTAGATCTATAGTATATAAATAATTAATCAACATGGATTTTGTTTTAAACTTAGTGATATCCATATTTAATTTTCTACATAAATCAGCTATTCTTAATAAATGTTTAAAAATGTTTTTACTTTTATACAATTTAAGTTCTTTAATGTTTTTCATCTTGTATTATAAGTATGGACAGAATGGTGTGGCTTAAACATAGTTCAATCAGTTTTAAATAATATGAATGAATTATGTGTCAGTTATATTAGATAATATTTAATTTTAATATTTAATACAATATTAAAGTCTAGCATTATAATATTATAACCTTCATTAATTTGTATTTTATAATTATAAAGAGTGGCTTTTTACAATAAATTATTAATGAGTACCTATAAAACAGTTTTAATTTTATAAATTTCTTTTTTCTTTTTAATTTTTTTAGAGGTTCAGATTTATTTTTTCGAAAAATAGCAACATTAATTTGTAAAGTATTTCCTAACGAGCAAAAGGTATTTAGATTTTAGTTGAACCAATAGATTTTAGAGGTACATAATTTTTTTTCATAGAGTGTATATTTCATACCGGCTGGAGAAGGCAATACTCATGCTAAAGGGAAATTGATAGAGAGATGGAAGAATGTATCTCGTAGATTGCGTAGTATAGGTGCAATTGAATCCGATAAGAAAAAACCAAGCTCTACTACAGTTGATCTTGCATCACACATATTTCCTGGTAATTTCAAAGTATTATATAATATTATAAATTTTTCTAATTAATTTTTTTATTGTTTAGAAAATGTTGAAACCGCTAAAATCTGGCTTAGTGAAAATGGTTTGTCGGCTAATTTTGAAGATATCAAAAGTAATTGGATAATTACTTACCAAATAAGAAAATTAGAAATACAAGGCGTAGATAATAAATCTATAACTGATCGTCATCTCTCAGATATTTTTAAAGCATGGCCAATTTTGTGTAGCTCAAGAGGACATGACCTAGTAAGTTTTCCCTTGCTTAAATTTTCTTTACTACCTAATCATTAAATAAATAAATATTATAATTAGTTTAAAATATAAACATTATAAATAATTTGACTATTCAATTTATTTGCATGACTGTTAGAACCCATCATATTAATATTATTGTATATACATTTTTTTTTTTTTAAGATTTCTGAAGATTTCAAACTTGAATATCCACAAATAGAACATGAAACTCTTAGTGATTGGTCTGTGTATATTAAAAAATGGATATTATTTTCTGACATAATAGTTAGTGTACGGCGGAGTTCAGTTAAGGATAATCATGCCAGAGAACTTTTAAAACACCTTGATGCCGCACAACTAAGAGGAAGTTAGTATAAATAACCAAATTTCATCAAAATGTTAGGTATCTCTGCTATTATTCAACATTAATTTTAAAGGCTTATTAAAACTAAATATTTTATTTATTTTTCATTAGTTTATTTATTAAATAAAGTTCTACTAGTTCTCTTTAATTTCACTGGATTTATAATCAATTTAATAATACTATTTATTATAACAATTAAAACTTAATAGTTGCACCTACATGTACAGTGTTATTTGTAAGGTACCTATTACATATTTAATAATGATTATTGATTTGTACTAGATAGTAGTAGATACTGTATTTACCAAGGCATTAAATTTTTATTCATTGTGTTTTATATTTAGGTATTAAAACAGTTAATGTATTGAAACTTTTACTTATTCCATACTTGGTACCTACAAAAACTCAAATTAAAAAGACGCAAAAAAAGTCTTGGAAGCCATCATTATCAGAATCTGCAGCAGCTTTTGCGGTTCATGTTACCGTATGTTCTGTATATTATGAAAATAATTCTTATCACATAAATATTGTTAACACTTCCTTGTTTTAACAGAACCTTACAGAGCTTGAAGCTGAACTTGGCAGAAGAAGGCTAAAATACGTACAGTATGGGACAACGATACAACCTTTCATAGTTTTAGTGGGTCAAGACATATTTTCTGTTGAGTCGGCCTACGTCAGAGTTGATGATAACTGTTGGAATTTTGATTGTCCACTAAAAGCACTAAACGCTTGTTTTACAACCTACAATGCCTTACATTGTACCTATCCACGTGTGTGTTATGAATCATGGCTGATTTTACAACTTCAACTTTATAATTTTACAACCATTTACGATCAAAAATCATCAATTATTACATCTTTATCAAGCAAAATGAACGCTTTAAAAAATACTTATTTGTAAATTTTTATTTAAAAATTTCAATTTATTTAGTATCAGTTTTTACTAATATGAACTAGGTGAAATAATAATTTTCTCTGTATTTATTATATATTCTTGTTAAAAAAGTTTTGTTATTTCTTTTAATACATTATGTATAAATGTTATTTATGTTTAAAAGATTTCCGGTCCATAGCAAAGTTAATTTGGCACATGAAAATATATCATAATCTTGGTAATAATTCGTTTTATCTCTGTAAACAAAAAAATTGTGTACGTGATTTCAGGGGTTTAAAAAAATTTAGGCAGCATTTAAATAGGGAACATTCCCAAGTTACGGTAAACCAAAATGATGAAATCAGTTTTAGTAATACAATAACTGAATCCACTGTTGAATCTTTGGTAGAATTACCTGAAATATTTAATATATCATCTACTACATTTTCTGAACTCGATAGTACACCCTTAACAAATAATATTGAATCATATGAATTAATTGAAGAATCTGTCATTATAAATGACCTTGTTAATAATTATACTAAA
>NW_019101906.1:0-4369 GCF_001856785.1 Myzus persicae | reverse complement strand
AATGAAAAAGAACATAATCGCAATGTTTTAAAGCGTTTAATTGATGTATCTTTATTTCTAGCCAAAAATGGTCTTCCATTTAGAGGTCACCGAGAAAAGTTTGATTATGAAACACCAAACCAAGGTCTTTTTATTGAACTTGTTAAGTTAGTTTCAAAATATGATGCTGTATTAGCAAAACATCTTGCAGTATCAAATAAAAATGAAACCTATTTAAGTCATATGATTCAAAATGACATAATTAAATCTATGGCACATGAAACTGTTCAGTTAATACTATATGAAATAAAATTGGCGAAATATTTTACTATAATCATTGATTCAACTATAGATATAAATAAGAATGATCAATTTTCTCTGAGCTTAAGGTTTGTTGACCAAGAAGGAAAGATAAGAGAGCATTTCATTTGTTTTGAAGAATTACTAGGTGCCTCTGCTAATAATTATTTTAATATTTTAAATAAATGTATTGAAAAGTATGATTTGGATTTTTCCAAGTGCCGTGGCCAGGCTTATGATGGAGCAAGTACAATGTCTGGTCGATTTAGTGGCTTACAATCAAGAGTAAAAGAGTTAAATCCTCTTGCATTGTATATCCATTGCTGCGCTCATAATTTAAATTTGGTCTTAATTGATTCCATTAGATCTTCCGTTGTTGCAGTTTCATTTTTTGGTACATTAGAAACTTTATATACATTTCTTACCAGCAGTTTACCTAGACTTCATATTTTAAAAGAGGAACAAGCAAAGCAAGTAGATGGTGTAATTTTATCATTAAAAAAATTATCTGATACAAGATGGGCTAGTCATAAGCGAGCAGTAGATTCAGTGTATAATAGTTTACCTGCTATTGTCAAAACACTAAAACAAATAAGCAAAGGCAAAATATCCAACACAAAATCAAAAACAGTTTCAGAGGCACAAGGTTTGCTTTTTCATATTATGAAACTTAAATTTAGTTTTATGTTACTTATGTGGAAAAATATATTAGGAAAAGCTTATATATTATCTAATTATTTACAAAATACATCAATTGATTTAACAACTGCCTTTAATATGATCACATCTTGTTCTGAAAATATTAAATCGATGAGAACAACTGAACATTTTTTAGAAACTCAAAAAAATTCAATTGCGTTGTTTGAAAAATTTGATGGTGCCACAAAGTTTGATGAACAACGAAACAAGAAAACGAAAAAATTTTTCGTTGAAATTGGTATAGAGGATGATTTAAATAAATCAGCTGATCAAAGTTTTAAAATTAATACTTACTTTGTAATTTTAGATTCATTTATAAATGTTTTAAATCACAGGTTTGAAGATTTTTCAAATATTGTTCAGCAATTTTAATGTCTTGATCCAAGAAAGTATTTTTTTGAAAAAAAAACTAATGAGAAATCAATTAATCAACTTAAAAAACTCTCTGAAACTTACAAAATTGATATTGATCAAGATGATCTCATCTTAGAATATGAATCATTTACCTCTGTTTATTATCATTTAAATAAGGACTGTGAAGATATTTCTACAAATGATGTTTTGAAATTTATAATAACTAACGATATGATATCATCGTACCCAAATTTATCTACTTTATATAAAATTTTTTATACACTGCCTGTGAGTAGTGCTACGGCTGAAAGAAGTTTCAGTCGTCTCAAATTAATTAAGACGTTTCTTCGCTCTACTATTGCTGAAGAAAAATTGTCAAATCTTGCAATACTTAGTATTGAAAAATGTACATCTGAAAAAATTAATTTCAATAGAGTCATTGAAACTTTTGCAGAGATGAAAAAAAGAAGGAAACTATTATAATTTTAATAATGAAATAAACACACATACAGTACCGATAAATGAATTTTTTTGTTTTATTACCTAGTACACAAGTATAGATTTCTAATCTAGTTTTAATAAGTGGCCCCTTGAAATGTCCTGACCTACAGTCTCTAAACTCTGGATCCGCCCCTGTCCCAAATAGTAAAAACCAATTATAAATTATTTTAAGATTGCAGGAGACAGGCACAGGTTTAGAAATCGTAGGCAACAACCCCCACTTGCAAATACGCGAGCCGACTTCATATACAAGCGAGCCCGGAGCACAGCATAATCAGATGTATCATAGCTACTAAGACCTGAACAACTTCAACTTCAACCCGTTCAACACACATGCTATTGTACATTACATAATTGTTCGCTAATAAACCATCATTTCGATTCATTCGAAAAATTGTCTACACTTCCGTCGTCAAAAGTCATCGGCATTTGGACCGTTGAAAGTATACGCTTACAACGCTACGCATGCAATCTAGATATCCCACTTGCAAGCATTTATAAATTTGCCTATAATGTAAGTGAAACTCCTCAAAAACGTCCGTATCGAATAACCTGACATAGTCAATACGTCATTATGAAAATCATATAGGAAACTATTTTAATACAATATTATATATTATTTATTAATCAGCACAATATTTTGGTGAAAATGACACCTTCATTTTTGAATACATAGGTATTATAGTATCTACATAATAATTTTTAGTTTTTATGTTACCATTTTAGCTGCAAACATTGATTTTTTACCTTTTCTGAAGAGTTTGTTATTTTTAAAACGAATGACTCATATTATATCAAAAGAATAGATTTTTGTTGGATTTTTCCTCTTAAACCACTGTAATAGAACGGGCACCTAGGTTATTAGTTTTCTCCAAGTGATGTCACACTAGATATTTGTATAATATATATATGTAACGTCCTTAATGATTTAAATTATATATATTTATACATCGTATAACAATATCATATAACACGACCGAAAGCAGTGCTCGTATTATAGCATATATTATGTATAATGTTTTCAATTTGAACGTACACATTGGTGAATAAAGCTTTGAAGTTTGAAGTCGGACAAATATTTCGGCGATCTCACATTTATAATGTTCTCTTGTCGTATAATGGTCAACGGGTGATAGAGTTTGTTCAGCTTCAGTTACACTTGTCACATTATCATCGGGCTGTTAATTTTTCAACAATCAATTAGATGAACAAGTATAAACATGACTAAACTTACTAAGGTTAGCAACAATGTTTGTTTACAAATTAATAGGTAAGTACACCTGTTGTTGTATTTTAGTATTTTACTATGTAGGTAATTTATTTAAAATGTATCATGTTTGCTAGCAGCTGTTACTAGGTATAAAGTATAATTATTTTAAGAGCATAATACAATATTTATATAATAAGTTATTTTTATTAAATCTCGATGGAATATGGTAATTTTAGTTACTATATTCATAAAGCGGCATGATATATATTTATGCTACTAATAGACAATAGCATAATATTAATTTAAATATTTTGAAAATTATAATATAATATGTTAGATGCCGTTAAAGCATGCAATCCGTTATTTTTTAATTAAAAATACTACACATTTACACAATACAGATAAGTATTGCTTAGTTTAAGTATTTATATTAAAATTAAACTATTGCTTTATCTAGGAATTGCATAGAATACATATTTGGATAGTCTAAAATGATTGAGAATAGTATTGAAGTAGACATCAATTAATTTTTTTGTTATAAAAATTTCAATTTTTTGAACACCTACAACGCTGTGACTCAATACAATCATTGCATATAGTTATGTACTTTAAAATAAATAGATCTTTCTGGTTCAAAATGATTATAAGACATATGAAAAGTTATGTATTATCATATTATATGATTTGTACTTAAGTGATAATATACATGTATTTATATTTTATATATTATATCAATGCTTGGGAGGTTGAATTGTTAAAAGACCGGTAATTGGATGCACTCTGCTGAACAGTAGGTTATAAGTGGGTGACTGTAGCTATAATAGATGGTGTTTAGTTTAAATGCAATGATAATTGATATAAAATCATTGTGTACGAAAAACGATTGTGAGTGAAGTCTGTCTGTCTGCCTATAATATTACTTAGTAATTTAGTATATTTGATTATATTATGTACTATAATTGTGATTAAAGTAATTAATTTTACTATTAAGCATAACTGCATAAGTACTACAGTCTACAACAGTAGGTCAAATTAATTTTTGCCAAAAAATTTACTTTTGAAAAGCCATTGTTTGTATGAAATATAATAATATACCTACTTTAAAAATTTAACGTACAAACGAATAATATTTTTAAATTACAACAAAATAATTATTATCCTTATTTTTGGTTTAAATATATAATTCCATAAAAATTTAAATTAAAAATAACTATGGAAAATGTATATATTCTTCATAAGCTCTCTACAATAAACTACAAAGTACACGATTTGCGGTAACGGTATGTCTATGTATGGCAGTGGCGGTCAAACGGGTGGGGGGGGGGG
>NW_019101905.1:0-4323 GCF_001856785.1 Myzus persicae | reverse complement strand
ACCTGACAAGGTGGAGCCCACTTAGGGGAGCAACCAGTGGCGCCGAACCATATTTTAAGAAGGTGGGCTGTTGATTTTAAAAAGTTATATGGACCACCACCCCCGTACACAAACCAAACTCGTGGGGGGCTTTGCCCCCCACACAACACTCTTAAATATGCCATACCGCGTTTGAGATTAATATTTTATTTTGAACTCTTATTACTCCTCTTATTTTTCACTTAATAAACTTTCACACCCCGTATTCCATACCATACCGCAAACTACGTGTTGGTACAGCCATCCAATCCAATGTATAAAGCGTTTGGAAAATATCAAGTACTCTTAGTTATAAGTTAACTAGCCAACTAGGTACACGAAATACATTTTTGTTGATTTTAGACCATGTCCTGTTTTATAGTAATATAAAGAAACAAATAAATCACTGAATAATAGTATGCAAACAAAATAAATAGTAAATAGTAATCAAATGCTATATATTTTAGGTTTTAATTAATTAAAGAATAACAAATAATATTAATAATTATAATGATAGTCGATAGATAACAAATTATATTTTATTGCATATTATTAAATCATAAAATTAAATTAACAGTTTTGTTAAGACTGAACTGTATGATGCCATCTCATTTATAATGTTGTCTGGATCAACAGGAACATCCTTTTCACAAGACATTATCATCAGTCCTTCAAGCCTATCTTCGCACATAGTACTTCGAAGACGTGTTTTGATCAGCTTTAATTTTGAAAACGCTCTCTCTGGCGAAGCACTTGATATTGGTAGTGTTAGAGCTATGCTAAGAGCTATGTATAGTGCAGGAAATACATCATTTAATCCTGTCTTACAGCATACATTGTATAATGTGTGTATAGTTCCTACATTTTCACTGTGAAAATTATCATCGTCACTATCTTGTTCATTTTCTGTATCAGAATAGAGTACATCTGTAATGTCTTGATTTTGTTTGTGTTATTTGTTTGGTAGGGTTACAGATTTTTCTAATTCCATATAAACACTTGCAAATTGGATATAATCTCTTCTTAAATCTGCTGCAGTTATAAATTTCCCATATACTTGTTCGAAACCATTAAATGCATCAGCAGGAATTTTTCCTGATTTTGTTATTTCTACCAATCGTTTCTTTTGAAAAAGAGCTAAATCTTTGATCAAAGGTATTGAACTTTCATTAAACCTCTCTGATAGTTGAGTATTAATAATGTCTATAATAGTGATGTAAGTGTTGATTTTAAAATTTTGAATTGGATTTTGACTTGGCTGTTCATCTAATGCCATATCTCCGGCCATAACTTTTTTACGTCTCACGCGAGTTTGAATAAGAGGAGTAATATCAAACTCATCATTTTTTGATGTTATAAATTCTTCTTTTTCTTTCAACAAGACTTGAAATTCCGTTTCACTTCTGAGTGTTAGAATTTTTTTATCAACACTTTTCACATATGAAACAGCGGCCAGTAAATCAATATTTTTTCCTTGCAAAAATGAACTCAAAGGGCTAGTAATATCAAACATTTTTTTGAATGTCAACGCAGTTAAAACAAAGCGTTCTGATAACATATATTCATATAAACTTTTAGCTTTTACACAACATATTCGATCTGAAGAAATGTCATTTTGCAAGTAGTTCAATGTATCTAAAATTGAGTCATATGTGTAAAATAAAGTTTGCAGTGCAGTAGAATGTGATGACCATCTCGTAGTGTCGACTCTTTTCAACCTACGTAAAGGTTTACCAGGATAACGTTTAGTTTGGTATTCAGAATATAGACTCATTCGTTTTTTACTACTACTGATAAAATCATAGAGAGTTTCTAAATTACCAAATAAATCTCTGGCTTCAGTACAACTGCTAACAGCATCTACAATAACAAGACTTAATCGATGTGCCCAGCACCAAACATAAGTTGCACAAGGATTTTGTTGTTTTATTATTGCCTGGAGACCATTGTACACACCTCTCATTGATGCCGCTCCATCATAAGATTGGCCTATAAGATGTGTTTTCCAATCAATGTTCATTTCTTTAAATATTTCTTCGATTAATAAAAAAAGTTGTTGTCCTGTAGTCATCACAGTTTCTCGTACAGCTACTAGTCTTTCATTCACTGTACAATTTTCTGAGTCTTTATTAATATACCGAATCACTACAGATACTTGTTCTTTTTTGGATATATCAAATGTTGTATCTAACGATATGCTAAAAAACCTTGCATTTAAAATTTCTTTTTGTACAGTATTTTTAATATTTGTAGAAATAGCATTAATGAATTGATTTTGGCGTTGCCATGACAAAAAATTGCTAGTTTTTCTTCCCTTTAATTTAACTTCAGTAATATATGCTGACAACGCTGGAGAATATTTAGCCAACAGTAAAGCTAAATCTTTAAAATTTCCCGTTAATTTTTCATTCCACCCTTCTCTGTGGCCACGAAATGGAAGACAGTGCCTCCCAAGAAACAAGGTAATATCAATTAAGTGATGTATAATTTGTTTATTAAAAACAATATTTGCATTCTTTTTTTCGTTTAATGATTTGATTAAAGGAAAAGCTGCTTCTTTACACGTTGCTTTAAGAGATGCCATTATATGAGCTTCAGAAGTTTCATGAACAACTATTTTTAGTATTCCATTTTTCCAGTTGCAAAAGCCTTCTTTTCCCCAGTTTGTTTTGTAATTATTTCCAAATAAAGCACAAAATAGGCAATATAATTTGTTTTTAGTCAAAGAATATGATAACCATTTTCTACGTACAACTTCACCATTGGGTATTGTCTTCCAGTACCAATTTTCATGGAAGGATCGACCATGGGAGTCTTTTGGAAAACATCTATTTTCCAATTCTTGTGCAGTTGGTTGTGCTGCTCCAATTTTAAAAAAATGATCAACAAATTCAGGACTTAGTTTTTTGACATGACTAAAGATTGCTGGATCATTTCCAAATTTAAGCACTAAAACAAAATGTTAAAATACAATTTATTGACAGAATTCTCAAATGAAAATACATTTATAAAATGTTCTTACATTGGTTTTCTACCAAATCATTTGGTATCATTGGAATGTTTTTAATACTATCCAACAAATTTGAACCATTTCCCTCATCATCACAACTGGTTAAAACAGACACTTCTAAATTGTATGCAAAATTTAATTTATTTAGAAAACATAAAAATTAAAATCCATAATAATACCTATGATTTATAATTTACCTGGAATGTTTTTAATACTATCCACCAAATTTGAACCATTTCGTTGATCTCCACAACTGGTTGAAACAGACACTCCTAATTTTTTAATATGTTTGTATTATTTGGTAAATTTCCAATTGCACGAATAATATTTTTAAATTACAACAAAATAACCAAAATCGTTAATATTGATTTTAATATGTAATAATTTTTTATTATATTAATAATATTTAATTATTTTTTTTCAATTGTTATTGTAACAATATATCAGGCGCCTTGTATTAAATTTTCAAGCTTTTGGGCCCAACAAATAAAAATTTATTGGTATTTATAGGAAAAAAACTAAAAAAAAATTAAATTTGAAATGATCCGTAAAAAGCTCAAAAAGTGTCAAAATATTTTTAAAATTGTATGGTGTATAGAAAATGAGAATATAAACATTCAGTGACATTTTTAAGTATCTTTATCTATAAATAATTTGCATATTTTCGTGATTTTTACGTGTCTTGCCAATATTTGAACTTGAAATGCGTATAAAAAAATATGTTTGCCTATGTATTTTTAATATTTTTTTTCAATTATTATTGCAACAATATATCAGAAGCGTTGTATTAAATTTTCAAGATTTTTTACCCAACAAATAAAATTGTATAGACATCTAAAGAAAAAAACATAAAACAATTGGAAACAGAAAATGTCCATAAACAGCTCAAAATATATCAAAATATGTATTTTGAAAATCTTATGGTGTACTTACATAAAATACTAATATAAATATTCAGACAAAATTTCATATATCTACGGTCATTTCTTTTAGTTATACCAAAACCAAAATAATCCTATCAGAAAAAGTACTATTGAATAAAATAAAAGCATTTTTACTGTTCTGAAATGTGATGACAGACTCAAAAAAAAAAAAATAATAAAAAAAAACACATCATTGTAAAATCAATACATTTTTTTGCTACGCTCAGAATCTAAAATATTAATAATAACAACACTTAGGTACTTACCTAACTCAAAAGTTTCATCGATTTTTCTTTTCTTAGAAAAATAGTTTTGAAGAGAAGAAGAAGACGAAGAAGGCGTAATAATTTGAGTTTTTTTAATTTTTTTATT
>NW_019101904.1:0-4389 GCF_001856785.1 Myzus persicae | reverse complement strand
AACGATAACATTAAAAAAAAATAAAAACAATTTAAAATATGATAACTGTGTCTTATCAGTGATTAGGTTCAGTAAGGGATACAATAGTTTGGTACAATAGTTTGATGCTTTTCAATTGGTCACTCTAAGCGTTCTCCATCTAAATGCTTCACTTACGTATACGCATGGCCACCCCGTGATGTAAATCAATGCCTCCCATATAAGAATTATATTCACCAATTGACGCTGGTCTAGGGACATCAACTTTTTTTTTTCTGCAACAGACCATCTTTTGGACGCATGTAAAATCCCGGAAAATAATTGAACTGACTGTACGATTCCGGAATGTAAATATTCGGACCGTAATATCACGGACCGTAAAAATCCGGAAAGTTGTAAACCGTATATTCCCGGACCGTAAAAATCCGGAAAGTAAAAATGTACTGGCCGTTATATCCCGGACCGTAAAAATCCGGAATTTAAAAAAACGATACTAGCGCTCTCAATTAGAGTGCCTTCATGAGCCTGCTTGTGTGTCGTGATAAGGCGCAATATTTAGGCAATATGCAATTTTAGGAGCCGCCGCCTATGGCATATTTTTTGTTAATTGTCAATAATGATTAATGTGAGTGATTGTATGCTGTACATAGGCGCAAATAGGGTGGGGCTTGGGGGGGGGGGCTAAGCCCCCCAATATTTACTCTAATATTAAAATTTAATGCCCCTGTTAATAATCAAATGTTGTTTTCGATTACTAACTATGACTGTAAAAGTGTAGAATATGGTCAATATAATTTTTTTTTTACATTTTAATTATAGATTAATTGATTTATGAAACGTCGAGAACATAAATGTCGCGCGATATTTCGAAAACAGTCTTGTGCATCATGACTTTATCGGTCATAGAAGTATTTATTTTTATAAACACTAAATCTAATATTAATTTATAATGTATTTATATTAATAAACTGTGCTAAACAATGTTATTGAATGTTTGAATCTACTTTTTATTTACCGTATACTTTTGAAAATTAATTTGTAAATAATAACTTTATATAAAATCATCGTAAAATCAAATGGTAAATAGTATTTCTATAACAAACAATTATGTATGCCACTAGATAGCGCTAATGTCGCATTAGCAAATTCCGGATATTTACGGTCCGTGATATATTTACGAAGCATATTGTATTTTTGCATTCCGGGATTTTACGGTCCGGTAATTTAAGGTCCGGGACATTACAGTCCGTGATATTATTGTTCAATATTTCTGAATTCCGTAAATTTACGGTCCGTATATTTACGTTTCGTGGGTTTTTTTTCCGGATTTTTACGGTCCGTGACATTACGGAAAAATTCCGGATTTTTACAGTCCGCCTTATTATTTCCTGGACATTTACGGTGCCCCCATCTTTTGACATTCTCCACAGGTAGTGGTCCTTTGTAATTTGAAATTACATGCACAATTTTACTATCATTCCACTTAGTTACTACAATATTGTTATTTGTGTCCACTCTACTATCAAACTTGCCACGTTCTCCAGATTTCAATTGCTTATCACTTGCTAATACACAACCGGCAATACGATTAGAACGTACTGTCCCGATACTGTCCAACGAATTTTAACTTGCATTGCAAGTTGTAGGAATTAAACCAATTGTCCATAGATACCTAAAACAAAAATGATTGTATATTTATGTTAACTTAATGTAAAATTTTAACAATCAAGTTATGAAGTACAAATATTACCTTATAATTTTCATTTTTTGGAATACATTCAATAAGTCGCATGACAACATCTCCACTTATACCTAGGCCATGGTTCGATGGAGGTAAAGTACCTTTGCCAACATATATTTCAAAATCATGCACTAGTCCATTTGATGAAGCCAGTGCAAACATTTTGATTCCAGATTTATGAGGCTTATTTTTATTGTACTGCTTCATAATTGAGCGACCTTTGAAAAGAATAATTATTTCGTCAACAGCTATATACACATTTACATGAACTTTCTTCATGTTATCCCTTATGGCATTCAAAAAAGGTCTGGTTTTAAACAATTTGTCATGTTGGCTATGTTCTCTGGGTAACATATGAGTATTATCATTAACGTGAAAGTAAGACCTTAGGTTGTCAAATCTGTTTCTTGCCATTACATCAGAAACTATAGAAAAACGGGTCTGATTATTCCAAAACATTCTATAAAATGGCATTTTGACAATACTCATGTACCTAAAACAAAGCATGATAGTTTTGAAGAAACAGAATGACTTATATTAACTTATAAGTGAGAAATAAATACATAAATTTGAATTCCAATAAACTGTTCAATCTCAGCAGATGATGTAGCAATGCATTTCCTGACTTCTGTACAGAATATATATTAGTTTGTTTACATAAATTTTGAATAATATCATCATCAAAATACTGTTTAAAGTATTCATAGGGAGATAAAATGTGAGTAGGTGGATCAGGTAAGTTTCCTTTCCATGTTGAATCAGGGTTTTGATATGGTACCTATAATATTTAAAAAGCTAATATTTAATTACCTAACATTTTTGTTGACAAACTGTCCATAAAAACTAATACCTTTTCCCAATTTGGACCTATCCTAACTTGTTCATCAAAAAATCTATTTTCTGCTTCAATTTCTGCTTCTATGTTCCCTCTGGTTAAGCATAATTAAATTATTTTCAAAATTGACTCCATCCTCTTCCAATAAATTATTTTGAATAGGAAATAATTCCTGAATTATTATTATAATATTAGTCAATAAATGTATAGTTTAATCTCGAGTTTAATAGAATATATAGAGATACTTACTTCAATATTATCAGGAAATGTATTCAATATTTCATTTAGATTGTCAATATTAATGTAATCACCTTCATCTAGTTCTTCTAGGTCTGATATATCCCCTTGTAATAACTCAGCCATTTCTTCATCACTTAGTATTTTCCCCATGTTTCTAGTGACTATGGCAACATCAAAAAAAATCTAAACAACAAAATGTTCATGATTCCAAAAATTATCATTGAGAATTTGAGACATAATTTAAAAAAAAATTGAATTGCTTGTTTAATCCCAATGATTATTTTAGGAATCATCGTGTTTATGATACTATAATGAATAAACTATAAGAGTTAGATCTATAATAATACTTTAACTATAAAGATGAAGTAATTTTTAACATGATTAAATTTTTTTTTAATTGATTAGGCTAAAATAACTTACCTTTTAATTAATATTTAAAATTTGGTTTCTTGCACCGTGGTTGATTATTGATAATGAAAACAAACTGACAGTTTACTATCACTTAATCATTCAAATAAGAAAAAACAGTGTTCCCATTAGAAAGAGTAGAAAATTTCTCATTTATTTATGTGTATTTAGTCATTATTGGAAAATTGTGGGCTGTTTAATACGTCATTGATACGTTATAGGTACCTACATGAACCGCGGCAACTAACATATTATTAAAATATTATTTATTTATAAACAAATTAATTTTTATGTATTCTTTGTAACATATACAATATACATCGATAGACTTTAACAAGTAACCACAGATATTAAAATACAAATACTATAGGTAATAGGTATAATAATACAATTATGCAATTACCTACAGATTTATCATTTATCATTATTAAATACTTACCTAGTTAATTGTTAAAATCCAAAACAACATTATTATTTTTTTCATAAAAGGGGTAATGAGAGTACCTAATTTTATTTTATAAAACAAGTAAAAATGTTACATAATTATAAATTCTTAAAATTATTGTTGTAGTAAAAAAAAATTCCTTTATAATTTTATAAGTATAATAAAAAGTATAGTTGTATAACTTAAAAGCTAATATAATACTTTACATTTTATAAAATACAGTCAAAATTGTTTAAAATATTTTTATATTAAAATCTTTATAAAAAGTTCTAAGGACAATATTAATAATAATTATAATAATTAATATTATCTAATTATAACAATAAACAAGTACCAAACAATTGTACAAATCAAATATTATTTTTTTTTTTTCATAAAATAATTTAACCATATTATGTATACCTATGTAATGGTGTGGAAACCATTACAGTTTTCATATTTTTATAATTATAATATTACGTATAGTATTATATACTATACATATATCATAGATGCGTGTGTCATCTTTTATCCATTATGTAATATCACGGAGTAAAGCTATATATATTGTTGTATGTACCAATATTCCTTTATGCTAAATAGTTAAATTGTTTTTATATTCATTATTCTTAACAATAGGCCAACGAAGCAAATGAGCTGAGGCAGCAGTTTGTAAAATTATATTTAAGAACATAATAACCACGGTACGGGGGCAGTGTGGTTTTTCTAGCCAGGTCCGCATGTTTGTAAATGCTTCATCTA
>NW_019101903.1:0-4398 GCF_001856785.1 Myzus persicae | reverse complement strand
TGATTTAAATTCATCGCGTTTATAATGGTAAGCTTAGAAATATTTTAAATTACAATAGTATTAACTTACCTATTATTAAAATTAATTCATTAAATTATACAACCATATATTATGTTATTCTCTTAACAATCTACACTAATTTTATTTTTGTTTATTATTTTTGTATGACCTAGAGAAGTTACAATACTTAATATTTTAAAAGATATTTGATTTAATTATAAACAGTATTTTTAATGTGGATTATCTATACTCTGCGCCGAATAAGAACGTATCTCGCAGGTTCCCCACCGCTACCTTGTCATAGTTATAGCTTATAAGTTATAAGTAAAGAGTTCTACACTAATTTTCAAGAAAATTAGCCCTCGACGGTGGTGACGCCATTTCTGAAATACAGTGGTTCTTAATATTGACCGGCAAAGTCGAATAAGTACGCCACTGTCGAGGTCTAATGATATATATTAATTCTGAGCAGAGCGCTGACTATTGAATTATAATTATGTGTGTTTTTATATTTCTGTCTGGGGCAGAAATACCTTTAGGGCAGTAAAAATGATTTGATTTTCTGCTTCAGAATCTATTTATTAAGAAAGAAAATCTGGTTGGTACTTTGGGGGAGTTGAATGTGAAACAATCTCCAGTAATTTTTAAAAGCAAAGGGAAATGTATACAGGGTGATTCTTTTATCAAACAACACTCATTATTTCAAAAAGTGTTAATAATTAAGAAAATATTTTTTTACATAGTTTCAAGTTAAAAAACATTTTTATTAAAAAAATTATATTTTTAAATATTTTCTATCCTTGTATTTTTATTAAGTTTTTTTACTTTTTTGAACGACGACATGTGGTTTTAATTTGAAATTCCAAAACAGAATATTTTTCTAAGAATTTTGATACATAAAAATCAAATTTTGGACTAGTAGTTTATGAGTTATAAGTATTTAAAGTTTAGACGGCCGGTGAGGTTAGGTGTGGTACGGGGATACCCCGCAAAATGTTTGTCCACTACTCCGCTTGTCTAATCTTTAAATACTTATAACTCATACACTACTAGTCCAAAATTCGAATTTTATGTATCAAAATTCATAGAAAAATATTCTGTTTTGGAATATCAAATTAAAACTACATGTTGTCGTTAAAAAAAGTAAAAAACTTAAAAAAATATTTATTAAAAATAATTTTTTAATAAAAACATTTTTTAACAGCTTGAAACTGTAAAAAAATATTTTCTTAATTATTAATACTTTTTGAAATAATGAGTGTTAAGTGATAAAAGAATCACCCGGTATACAACTATGATTTTTTTTATTATATTTTAATATTTTTAATTATTTAAAATTTTTTATTGAATATAGATTTTTTATATGAATTATTTTTTTATTTTTTAATAGGTATATTGTTATGATTTTTTTATTCAACTGTTTTTTTTGTTTTTTTTTGAAATGTTGTTATTCAGATTAAATTTAAGTGTTAATATAATTAACACTAAGATATATAAAACACTAAGTATATAATTTTTTATCAAATTTATAGTTTTTTATTCAATATGAATTTTTTATCAGGAATTTTTTGTTTCAATTTTGATTTGTTGTATTTAATCAAGATTTATTTAAAAAAATTTAGATTTATTATAAAATTTAGATTTTGTTACTAAATAATATACATGTTTAAAAAATATAGATTTTTATTAATATTTTTTTAATTCTATTTATATTCTATTTAGATTTTTTATTCAATATTTAGATACTCTTTAGATTATTCATTAAGTATAGATATTTTCACCAAAAAGATTTCTTTATTTCTATTTAGATGAGTAGTTCAATCAATATATATTTTTTTTTTTATTGAATATAG
Organism: Myzus persicae; assembly: GCF_001856785.1. Lineage (NCBI taxonomy): Eukaryota > Metazoa > Arthropoda > Insecta > Hemiptera > Aphididae > Myzus > Myzus persicae. The sequence continues at coordinate 2,545 of NW_019101903.1, read as the reverse complement.
ATTAGTTATCAAATATAGATTTTTCGTAATATATATATTTTTTGTTCAATTAGGTTTTTATTCTATATAGATTTCTTTAATCAATATTTAGAAATTCTATTTAGAATTTTTAGTAAATATAGATTTTTTATTGAATGTAGATAATCAAATATAAATATTTAGATAAAATATATATAAATCTATGTAAAATATAGATTTTTTATTCAATATAGATTACTTTTATTGAATATTTAGATTCTAAAAAAATCATAGTATGAATCTTTATTTGATAAAAAATCTACATTTAAAAATCTATATTTGATAAGAAAAAGCATTAAAAATCCGTATTTATAAAAGAATCATTAAAAAGTCTGTATTTAATAAAAAAATCTATATTTAAAAATATTTATTTGATAAAAAAAGCATTAAAAACCTGTTATTAAAAAAATCATTAAAAAGTCCGTATTTAATAAAAAAATCTATATTTGATAAAAAAAAAAGCATTAAAAAGCCGTATTTATAAAAAAATCATTAAAAAGTCTGTATTTCATTAAAAAATCATTATTGTTATTAAACCAATAAATTAATTATAAAATGCAAATCTTTTATTTTTATATGACAACATTATAATGAAATATTATTTCAATTTTCAGTCAGGTTATGCCAAGGCTGGCAGAAAACCTAAATTAAATTGTGAATCTATTTACAAAGTTTTGGAAGGAAATAAGTATGATATTTTTGAAAATGGGCGTTTAAATCCTCCATCACATAATATATGGAACAAATTATCTGAACAGCTTGATTATAAAATTCTTCCTAAATCATTATACATATCAGTTTTCCAAGATCGCTATAAACACCAAACTAAATTAAGAGAACTATTGAACATTGACTTACCAAATCATTCATTATTGGCAAGTGACAGTGATTCAAATGATAATATAAATGAGAAAACCGATGACAATGATGATGATGATTATGATAGAATTTTCCCGAAAAATGAAGAAAAGGCTCTGTTTGTTTTGAAAATACCTTATGATACATTTTTAAAATTTAAACCTTCTACTGTATTTTACAAACGTAAAAATGGAACTAGAGCTTATCAAATTCTAAAACCAGGAGCGTGGACAGATATAATTAATGATGCATTCTTAAAAGAATATCAATTACCTTGCAATTTTATTTATAAAGGCCACAAAGTAAATTCTCGTTGTGATGGAGCAAAGTATTATTTAAATTTTAAAGCCAAATGTAAAGATAATAACTGCTCATTATTTGGATGGTCTGAAAATGAACCAATTAATGGTGAACCATTAATTGTTAAAATTTTGGCAAAGGATACAAGAGGTGAAGAGTTAACTCATACTACTAAAAGGCCACTGAAAGGAGAAAAACGTAAGCAAGTAGGACAACAACTGTCGTTAGACCTAGCAAGCAACTGGAGACGGCATAACATAGCTGACATAGATTTTGGACGCATATCACCTCCTAATATTTATCGTCATGAAGTGTTGCGAAAAACAAAACAAGAATTTAAAGATGAAGCGTTAGGGATTAAGATAAAATGTCCAGTTAACTCATTAGTTGAGTTTAAAAATAATTCGCAATATTCTGGATCTATACATCACATAGCTATAGATCCGTTAATTGTGCACTATTGGACAACACATCAGCTTGTAATATACAAAGATTTAAGAAAATCTTATTGCAAAGTATCAATTGATGCTACTGGAGGCCTAGTGAAGAAACTTAAACGTTCTTCGCTGAATTTATTATCTTCACATATATTTTTATATGAAGCTGTGGTCAATACGCACTATGGGCAAATTCCAATAACGCAAATGGTTTCGGAAAAACAAAATACAATCACTATATTTAATTGGCTTGGTGAATGGGTAAATTCAGGTATTCGAATACCTAATGAGGCAGTTTGTGATTTTTCGTATGCACTATTAGGCGCAATAACGCGAGCATTTTGTGAAGGAAAAAGTTTAAAATCATATGTAGAAACTTGTTTTGATATACTCATTGGTAAATCCCATAAAATGGCCACGTGTTATGTTCGAATTGATGTTGCACATATTATTAAGATTTTTTGTCGTGTTAAACATTTAACACAACTGAAAAACAAACATTTAAAACATTTTTATGTTAGAGGATTAAGGTTACTTGTAACATCAACTGAGTTAAATGAGTTTGAAGAAGATTTAACTGCATTGCTAACAGTTATGTATAGTGAGACTGATGGATATTCTGAAAACAATGAAATTACACCATCTGAAGAAAGCAGACAATTTATTTTAAAAAAAATTAAAGGCAATGACATTGATAGTACCCAGGAATGCATTGAGTAGTATGTGTTTGGGGAGTTTGGCTCCATTTTTACAGGGAGATGAAAAAAAATCAAGGGAACAAATTCCCCTTACAGTGCATCCAATCTCCCTGTAATTTCAAAACAAAAATTTAAATGTTTAACCAGTTACATTATTAATTGCCAGACATGATGTTAAATAATACATAATTAATTTAAAATATTTAGTTAGTTTTTAATGAACCGTTGATCAAT
>NW_019101902.1:0-4259 GCF_001856785.1 Myzus persicae | reverse complement strand
GTTTGAAGTCGATATCTCAAAGTGGGGGTGCCAACTTCACGGACATCTTTTTTAGTGTCTGTCATTCGTATTACGAGATCCAACATATGATGTTTGATGCGATTACGTGTACTTATTGATTTTGATTTATTTGATTTAATATTGATTTATTATATTATTATTTGGTTTCTGTGTTTGTAAAATGGACAAGAAAAAGGTAAGTTATCATTAATTATTTATAAATTATATAATTTTAAGTTTTAATAGATCTAGAAGTAAAATAATAACAAAAACGGGTGCGTCGCGAGACGTACCGCAAAAGTGAGAACTAAATGTTCAGGTTATTAATTTTGTAGTTGGTAGGAACATGGGGATTAAATGAATGGATGTTATGATGGCATGATATGATAAATGTAATTGATAATAAAATTGTATCAATGTCATTTTAATTCATTATTTTATTATAAATGCAAAATATTATATTATATTATAATATAATACATCACGGGTACCAGTGCCTAATGTAATTGTTCGCAACAGTAGGCAAAAAAAAAAGTAACCTGAATTGTCTTTCGTTTAAATTGTAGAAAAACGGTAGCGTCGGCAAGCACCTTTAAATATGTACATTGTACATTATCTGTTTTTTCGGGAATATTATTTCATATTAACGTTAAAATGTTTATTGTTTAAAGACAACTTATCGTTAACTAACTTAAAGGACTTTACAACTAAAAAAAACCTATTTTTGTTTTATTATTTTAATGTATAGGGCTTTGAAAAAGAATAATTTTGGTAGTCTTAAAATTGTTGTTGGTTCCGTGTTTAAATATAAGTCGCGTTTTACGCGTGACGTCATAAAATCACACCGTCCGACGGGTCGCACCTAATATTCACGCTCGGAATTTATTTTGCGCGATTAAAATAATTATAGAGAAAAATTGATTAAAGGTACAAGTTATTAAAGTACATTTACAATAAAAGGTTATACACTTCTTTAGATGGTCATATTATTTGTATTGTGTTGAAATTTGTTTCAGGGTAGTTTATAGCAAAGACAAAAAATAAAAATATATAAAATATCAAAAATAATTAGGTTATTATACATTGGTATATTTAATAATATAATAATCCGTTATTTAATGTATTAACAAATGTGTTTTTATAATTAATAATAAAAGACTCAAATTATTTTCAAAATTTTATCGTGTATAGAAAAACCATATATAAACATACAGTGAAATTTTCAAGTATCTACAGTCATTTGTTTTTTAATTACAATAAAATAAGAAAATCGTTACATAAGAAATCGAGTGAATATCAAATGTTGTAAATGACGTTTGTCATTGTCAAACAATAAGTTATTCCATTAAAATTAGGTAAACAATTATTGATTTATATTTATTACATGAGACTGATTTAAAATATAAATGTTTTGTCTTTCAAATTGTAAGGCAATTGTGTTAGACGACGTTGTCTCACAAAATATTGTAAACTTTGTATAGTTTGTATTATTATATTTATTTACTTAATTCACTCAAAACATATATTTATTCGTCGTCCGTCAAGCCCCCCCCTTTTTTAGTTCGGTAGGAATGAAGTTTCCCCCCTTACATTTATGTTAATAATGTTAGCCCCTCCCCTGACATTTTAATGAATTTCCACCTATGGTATGACTTATGAGTATGCAATATTTCACAACTTAAAATATACTAAATATACTTCAACTTATTTTAGTATTTAGGGTGCCCATGATGAATAAAAAAAACAAACAAAATTATGTACTATGTAGGTTCAGAATATTTTATTCATACTTGATATTATAATATATATTTTTGCATAGGTACCTATTTATTTATATATATTTGATAGTATTTTGTAAGAAATACAAATTTTGTATGTGGACAATTTTCGGTATATGGTGGTATGTTAATTTATTATTTATAACGTATTGAATTATAAACATAAGAGTAGGTAGTATTTTTTTACAAAATGTTAAACAAATTTTTAATTTTGTTTTATAGTCTCGAGGTCCTAAACCTAAAATACCACATGATGATGTTTTTAAAGTACTGGAGAACTTTCGCGATGATTTATTTGATTCAAATGAGAACTTAATACCTTACACATCTAATATTTGGTCTACTATATGCAACGTTTTGGATTGTAAAATTACTACACATAACTTATACATTTCTGTTTATCAAGATCGTCATTCGTGGTTATCACGTTTGAAAAAAAATGAAAATTCACCAACTTCACAACAACAATCTACTATTATTGAAAACAAAATAGATTATGAGAGTTCAGATTCTTCAATAATTAGTTCTTCAATTAATATGAAAAAAAATGTTAAAAGTTTCAGTATTGACATTTCTTACCGAAAGTTTAATAAAATGAAACCAATGACCGTAATGTATGGAGGAAAAAAAAGGAAAAAGGCGTATACTACATTAAAGCCAGGTGTCTGGACAAACATAATAAATGATGAGTTTCTGAAGAATTATAAAATGCCATGTACTTACATATATAAAAGATGTAGAGTATATAATTCTTCAAGATCCAAACATTTTCTTACATTTCAAGGAAAATGTAAGGATTGCGGCGTATCATTACATGGTTGGTCCGATCATAAACCTCAAGAAGGGTTTCCGTTAAAGTTAATCATAGAAACCGAAGATACAAGGGGTTCTTGGGAAGATCATTACTCGAAAAGACCACTGAATGGACATAAACGATCTATTGTCGGTAAATCATTATCAAAAGATACTGCTGGAAATTGGCGAAGACAGGCCGTTTCATCTATAGAATTTGGTGATCATTTACCCCCCAATATATATAACAACTCTGTGCTATGGAAGTGTAAGCAGCAGTATATAGACAGTTTTTTAGGAATCACCGAAAACTGTCCAATAAAATCTCTTATTGAACTTAAGTATGGGAATTATGCTGGCTCTATCCATACGATATCTGCAGCCAAACTATTTGTTCAATATTGGACGCCTTCGCAACTTGTTATATACAAGCACGTTCAAAAATCGTACTGCCGTTTATCGATTGACGCTACAGGAGGTTTGATAAAAAAAATAAATAGAACAAAACAAGGTATTTTATCAGGTCATATATTTTTATATGAAGCAGTGTTAAATACAAATTGTTATCAAGTTCCAGTCACACAAATGGTAAGTGAGCAACATGATACGCTTACCATTTTTTACTGGTTAGCACAATGGCTCAAAGACGGTGTTCCCATACCCCAAGAAACTACATGTGACTATTCAAAAGCATTGTTGGGTGCAATCTCTAGAGCATTTTGTAATGGAATTACACTAAACGATTATGTGGAGAAATGCTTCAATATTTTGTACTCCGAATCTAATAACTTACCCACATGTTACATCCGAATTGACATAGCTCATGTAGTTAAACTAGTTTGTCGGTGGAAATGTTTAACAGGCACAAAAAATTACCGTTTAAAAGAATTTTATGTTAGATGTGTCATGTTGTTAATTCGAGCAAATTGCTTAAAGGAATTTGAAAATGTTTTACTAGATATTTTAACAGTATCTATAAGTCAAACAGAGGGTGAACAAATGGGAAGTACTAACAAATGTCCAGCTGAGGAAGCCAGAATACGGTTACTCAACAATATAAGAGGCACAAAAATCAATGAAAATGATATGTCAAACTATATTTCAGATAACAATAGATTACTTTCTGATAATTCTGATGAGGAAATTGATGTTTGTAATACAACAGAACAAGAAAATTCAAAAATTAATGAATTTTTGAATAAAATAAAATCCAAGAGCATCTCTTATTCATTAGTGGAAGGTGATAGAATCAGTCCGTATTATTTACCAGAATTCACGAAAAATTTATTGAGACTATGCAAAGAATTTCCATTATGGTCAAATATTATGTGTTCAATTTTCAAATCTCCTTACACAAATGCTTCATCTGCATCAGTTGAAGGGGATTTTGCCTTGCTTAAAAATAATATACTAAAACACAAGACAACGCCCATGGCAGTTGATCGTTTTGTAGTCACTCATCTTATGAGTATTGAGAGTTCGATGAAAATTGCACGTAGTTGTCAGCTCAAAGAATATAAAACTAATAGTAATAATGAAGTAAAAGGTGACAACAAGAGCGAAAAAGTTAAGGAATCCGGTAAACTAGTACCACCAATAATGTCGCCGACATGTTCCTCCGGAAGTCTAACTGCCAAAAATTTAATGGAGATTGAGTCCAATTATGAAATAAATCATCAAGATTTCAGT
>NW_019101901.1:0-4432 GCF_001856785.1 Myzus persicae | reverse complement strand
TTATATTATATCATTGTTACACCTTTGCTAGTTATATCTATATTATATTATATCATTGTTACACCTGTGCTGCTTTTTAGCTATATATATATATATATATTTGAGATTGTTGCTATATTGATTGTTATACTGTATTATTAAGTTTTATCTATTGTTATATTGCCAATCAGGCAAATACTTTTGTTTATTACTAGTGTGATATTTTAATATTCAATTATACAGTCCACTTATTTATTTATTGCTCTTATTACATCATTGGAGTTACCTTAAATTATATTAACACTTTATAAATAGGCAACGCCCCACCAGTAGTATTATATTTTAAATGACTAGTGGTTTTAAATTAAATAATTAATTTCAATTTTACAAAGGTATACTAAAATAATTAAATATCAAATATATAATTTAGTTAACAATTAAACTAGTCATCGGGAGTTTTAAACTGTTAGAGTCAGTTATAATTTTGAAATTAACATATTACAACAAAAAAGCTGTTATCCGTGTTGTTGAATTATTTGGTTACAATATTTATTAAAAACATCCTACTGATGGTATTAAACTTAAAACTAAAATTAAAAAATACATTAATAAGTCGTTATGTTTTTTTTTGTTTGATGTTTTAAAATTAATATTATTGAGCATGATGGACATTTGATAAGTTCCGCTTGGAAAGTACATTACATGTATAGATAATGTTTATTGGTAAATTTTCTTAAAAGTTGGAAAACAAATAATTATGGTTTAAACATGTTATGTATTTACAGCTTTTATTTTCTGATAATTCAGTTGTGTCATAAAATGTTATTCATATTTTGATAGCACAATAGTTGTTATATTCTTAAAATGATTAGCTGACGCCTGACAGTCGCCTGACACCATAGCAAAAACATAATTTCACTTCATAATCTTAATAATAATTACTATCCCAGAATTCAGAATTTGAATTTAATATGCAAAATATATGTACTTTTGAACAGAGAACATAATATAATGTTTAAATAAATATGAAGGTAATTTCAGTGTTGTGTCCAAGTGGGTGTTAATAAATCACTATATATGAAGATATTCTGAGCAATAACGAGTTAAAAAGTTAAGTTACTTTTAACTAAGTTACTTCACAAGTTGTTTTTATTTTCAAAAGTAAATTCTAACATGACGAGTTTCTTTTTTTTTAAAGTAATAAACCCAGCACATTCAATCACGAATATCAGAATACTAATGTATGAATAATTAGCTAATATATAGGTACATATAGCCGATTACATTATATATATATATAATTTGAAGAGTATATTAAATATAATTACACTCACATAAATATATATAATATTTTAGTTTATAGGAATGGTGGAAAAAAAATAATCTAATCTAGGAATAAACACCAAGTCAAAATATTTATATATTTTATTGATGAATTATTATATGCAATTACACAAATGTAATCTGATTAGTCACGTAGACGTCGGTTTCGATGTATTCTTGAGTATATTAACTCTGGTAACATTGCTACAAAATACAGTTTTTCTAATAATAATTTCATTTTGTTTTTAAAATAATTATCATCTCTTAAAAATGTTTGGTATATTACACTTGTAAACATAAACAAATTACATTAATTATCACCAAAATTAAATTATTTAATTTAAACATTATAAATTACCTTTATTTGACCATTATATTATAAAAAAAACAAAACAATCTTTGAGTTATTTGTAATTGTCCCATAACTTGGAAATAATACTTGTCACTTGATTCTAATTGTAAATTGCATTGACTGTCTAGAGTTGCAAACTTAAATTTTCCAGTTTCTATTGTTTCTTTTGGAGTTAAATGTTTGATTGAAGAGGGATATTTTATTTCAACTATACCGTTAGTATCTACTAGTCCATCAGGACTAGCTGCTAAATATGGCAGTAGTTGCTCATGAATGAAAAGACCAGAATCTTGAATTTTAAGTCCTGAACAGTTGTTCAAACTCAGTCTTCGAAAAGGGTTCGCACTCAATACTAACAGATTTTGGACATGCATTATACGACAACAATGCAGCCGAACATCGCGAATGATATGAACCTTTAAGAGAAAAATGTATTCTCTTGCCACCTACATATTTAGCAACAACAATGATGAGCTAATAAATTTATTGGCTGCAATCAGCCCAAAGTCCAGATTGTTCCATGTCTGGAACATAGTTTTTATTTTTTTTTGATTCTTATTTTTACAAAAATATGTAGCATAATTTACGTGATTTCCAAAAACATGATATGGTCCATTTATATTATCACATTTTAATGAAATAACTTTTTCATTATGTGTCCCATCGTTTTCTTTTCTATATTCTATTGCCTATTAGTAACTGCACAACGGAGCTTTTGTGAATTGTTTCGCCAAATATTCCTCTGGTCTCCAGTCACAATTTTCCCACTGCTACATTTCCTATTTCCCCGCAATATCACCCATTTGATTTATATAATTACGTAAAACATGGTTTCTGCATTCTATTTTTTGAATCATTATATCTGGACAGTGGACCGTAAGGTTTAGCAAGTTGTAATTGTTTACTAACACTTCTATCACCATCGTCAATCAATTTATGATTTATAATATTATGCATTAATAGACTTTCTTTAAACGCTTCAACTATGGTATCTGACTACATATAGAAGTAGAAGAGGAATCCCAGTTCTTAAAATATTTGTGTTCACGAACTTCAAAATCATGAAAATGTGTGAACTATTTTAATTTAAAATAAATTATAATAGTAATAATAATAATAATAATAATAATGATAGGATATCACATATTATTATAAACTGACTCGCCATTTTTCGGAGTGTCGTTTACATCATCATTATTTGATATTTCTAATAGCACGGTTTCAACTTCTTTTGCTGTTAACGGGTACGATATATTACAAGCCTAATGTAGATTATCAACGGTATCCTCTACAGTATCGTCAGTATCCATACCAATACTCTATAATATTATATGATAAACAGAAAATTTATGAAGTATTGTAGTTGGAGAATACTAGGTATACCTGATAATTTATAGACTCATGGTTCTTAATAATATTTATACGACCCTCGAATAAAACATTTATGAAATTACAATCAACTTTTTTAAATTTCTATACTCAGAATTTTTAAATGAGTAAGCAAAAGAATGTATTGCGCTTACAATAATATATGTGTTGTTTATCTGTCTGTCATCTACATTTGGGATATTAGGCTAATAAAAATGCTAAAAATATTTAAAATTTAAAATGTACGTAAACAGCTCAAAAAAAGTCAATATCTTTTGAAAATTGTATCAAGTAGATTTATTGATAAACATATGCTGTAAATTTCAAGTTACTGCAGTAAAGTTATTCGTAATTGAATGACAACAAAAAAAATCGATACATGAGAAATCGAATAAATATCCATCTTGTAAAAATTTGAAATTTATACACACATAAAAATTTAATTTGACTTTCCGGTAGACATTTCTTTCGGCGTTTACTAGTTGGGTCCGAAAGACCCTTATATAACCTAGTTAGGTCCCAGTGTTTTTCAGGTACCACACTAGTTGGGTCCGGGATTTTTTCGGGTGCTACACTAGTTGGGTCCATGCAAAAAAACATTTCCCTTCTCATTTTTACAGGCTTAGGACTGTCAGTGATCTATAAATTAGAACACAGGTATGATTAAAAATATTTTTTTACAATGATGCAAAAAATGTCAAAATGTTAATATTTGTATGTATATAGTATAAAATGTTTATATTTGTATGTATATAGTATAAAATGTTAATATTTGTATGTATAATGTATATAGTATTAAAAAAATATAAAAATATAATATTCATATGGTTGGTAAAAATTTAAACGAAAGGGCTTTTATGAATTCAAATCGATTTATTTTACCCAACATTCTTTCCGTCATTTTTTCTTCGATAAAGTTTTCTTTTAATAATATAATTTTTCTTTTGTTCTGTCCACTTCTGATTTTTATGTAATTATCGATTTGTACAGTTTTCAAGACTTCGATAAATTGATATAAGTTAGGCTTTGCTGAATAGAACTTTGAATTAAAATGAGCTTGGAAAGACTCACAGGCATTTGTCGTTCTCATTGTTGATGGTTTGAAGTCTGACCAAATATTAGGGGGGAAAATTGCTTCTGATTCAATATAATTATTTAATATATAATCTGAAAATTCTTGTATTCGTTGATCATTTGGTTGAATAGACATTAGATCTTCTATAAAACAATCCGCAACTTCCTCAGGCCTTAAGAATGGTAATCCAAAAAAATATTTCAAGTATTTACCTAGTTCAGAATCTTGTTTATATTCATTACTAAGTCCTAAAGTTTGTATTTTTCTCCACCAGCTTTGCGCAATATGAAACCGACAGCCTTTAATAATAATTTCTGGCCATGTTGAAAGAGCGC
>NW_019101900.1:0-4433 GCF_001856785.1 Myzus persicae | reverse complement strand
GAAGGTACGGTGCCGGTGGTTGAAGCTAATTCCTTCACTTTGTCCGTGCAGTAGGTAAAAAAGAACATAAAAACAACGGTAAGACGGTTCACGGTAACGCACACACTGACAACGGCTAGGTGCGGGCACGCAACTGATCCGGTTACCGAGAGTAGCGGGAAGGCGGCATCTGCTTATCACGGTGTTGGTGTTGCTTACGTAACTACCAAACATACCGCCCACCTTGAAGGTACTCGGCTTCAATCTCTCAAGGGCATTGGGCATAGTTTTACCGCAGGGCGGGTAAGAACTTTTCCGGTTGAAGTTTTTACCTTGGCCACTCGCACAATGCCGTCGTCTCCGGGATGTACTTCGATAACTCTTGCGGTACTCCATTTGAGCGGAGGAGTCGGTTCTTTAATGATGACAAGGTCATCGAGTTGCAGGTTCTTGTCGGGACGATTCCACTTAGGTTTCTCCTGTAAAGTATGCAAATACTCATTTTTCCACCGGGTCCAGAAATGATACTGAATCTGTTGGATCAGTGACCATCGTTTGTGGGAGCTCATCGTAACCAAATCTGCGACATCCTTAGGACTCGGGATCGTCACAAGTGGTTCCAGGGTCAAGTAGTGACCAGCCGTGAGGGTCCTGTAGTCGCTTGGATCCGATGACATAGCACTTAAGGGTCTTGAGTTTAGCGTAGCTTCCACTTGATGGAGTACTGTATTAATTTCTTCGTATGTAAGAACGGTGTTCTGGATTACACGGTGTAAAAGTGACTTTGTCGATTTTACGGCAGCCTCCCATATTCCTCCCATGTGTGGCGCCGAGGGTGGGTTGAAATGCCATCGAATTTGATGTTCAAGTACGTTGTTGGAAAAATCAGCACCCTGGATTATCGCCTCTACCTCCGTTAAGTACCGATGGGTTCCCACGAAATTGGTACCACAGTCACTGTAGATATCCGTGCACCGGCCCCTCCGGCTGATGAAGCGGTTCAGACCAGCAATGAAAAGAGGGGTCGATAAATCGGAAACGAGTTCGATGTGAACTGCGGTAGTGACCAGGCAGACGAATATACATATATAGGCTTTGGTTATTTTGATCTTACGTATCATGGCTGCTTTCACGTCAAAAGGGCCCGCAAAATCCACGCCGACCCTACTGAATGGCTTTACTTGATTTAGACGGAACTGCGGTAGATTGCCCATAAATGGCTGTACTGGACGAGGCTTTGCACGAAAACATGGCACGCATCTGTGTATTCTCTTTTTAATAATACTACGAGACGAAAGTATCCAGTAGTTCTGGCGTAATAGATTTTGCATCGTTTGTGGTCCGGGGTGACCTTTGTTACGGTGGACATGGTCGATTAATAGCTCGGTCAATCGAGCAGTTTTTGGCAAGAGAAGAGGATGTTTTTCAGTGTATGGTATAAGTGCATGCTCTAAGCGACCTCCTACCCTGAGAAGGTCCTCGTTGTCTAGAAAGGGGGCGAGCCTTCGCAGATGAACCGGGCCACTTTTACCGGCACTAAGAGCTTTTTTGGCGTCTTCAAAGAAAGCCTGTTGTGTCCAACGTATCAAGGACCGTAGCGCTCTGTCGGTCTCCTCTGTTGTCGGTGGTGACGTCCAATGTGGAGTGGTTTTCTTTCTTAGCCGGTCAACTATCCTCAGCAGGTACGCTGTGAGTCTTAGCACTTTGGATAAGTTATCTGATTGCCACAGTACACGGCATTCATCGTCGACAACTTGGGTGAGTAGGGTGATCCGCTTCTGCTCAACTTCTTCCTCTGGACAACTTGCGGGACACCTGGTGCCCTCCACAGGCCAAGTGTTCTCAGGTTGACGTAGGAATGTGGGACCCTTCCACCATAACTCATGTGTAGCTAGATCGCTAGGCCCAAGTCCTCGGGACGCACAATCGGCGGGGTTGTCACGGGTCGGAATATGGCGCCAGATTTTCGTGTCGGTTAGCTGTTGTATTTTTGCCACACGATTTGCTACAAACGTCTTTAGCCGTACCGTCGGTGTCCGAATCCAAGATAATGCTACCGTGGAATCCGTCCAAGCAGTAACGTTAGATATCATTAGCATGTCGAGGTGTTTCTGAACGTAATTGATGAGACGAGCAAGCAGCCACGCGCCGCACAACTCCAACCGTGGGACAGAAACCTTTGAAGCTGGAGCTATCTTCGACTTTCCCATCAGCAGATGGCAATTGGTTTGGCTTTCTGAAGTTACACGTATGTATACGGCTGCTGCGTACGCTGCCTCTGAGCTGTCGCTAAATCCGTGCAACTCATACGACGCACGAGTATGTGTGACAAGACGAGGAATTTTTAACGTGGCCAACACGGGCAATTCCTGATGATATTTGTTCCACGCTGTCGCCGCTTCTTCCGGGATGGGTTCATCCCAACCGACTTCTAACAACCAGAGATATTTCATGAGTCTCTTGAGGTCTGTGGTAACTGGTGATAACAGCCCAAGAGGATCGTAAATACGGGCAACTTCGTAAAGTATAGCGCGTTTACTATATTTCACCGGATTGGGTTGATATTTGTAACTAAGTACATCAGCTTTTGGGTCCCAGTTTAAACTAAGTACCTTTGTTTGCTCAGACTCTTGCTCGATGAGTGTGACTGGTTGTGTATATCTATGGTCAACAGGAATAGAAGCCAGTAAATTTTCTGAGTTACTTGACCATTTCCTGAATTCAAATTGGCCTTTTGCGAAAACTTCCACGAGGTTTTTTTGAAGTTCCATTGCCAGTTCTTCGGTTTCTGCGCCTGTCGCCACATCATCCACATACAAGTCATGATGTACGACCGCTTGCACGGTGGGCATGTTAGCGGCTTCATCCTCTACCAACTTATGTAGAGTCCGTATGGCTAGGAACGGCGATGATTTCTGACCAAACATCACCGTATTCATTTCGTATTCCTGAATCGGCTCATTTTGTGTGAAACGGTATAGTAAACGTTGGTACGGCCGGTGAGCTTCGGTTACTTTTATTTGACGGAACATTTGCTTTACGTCAGCAGTAAATACAACGGGATGTAGTCTGAAACGTAGGACTATGCTTGGTAATTCCTGTTGTAGTTTTTCTCCACACCAAAGGTTGTCGTTTAAAGATAGTCCTGAAGAAGACTTTGCCGAAGCGTCAAAAACAACACGCATTCTCGTAGTGGTACTCTCCGGACGCAGCACTGCCTGATGGGGAATATAATACGCACCCGTCTGTTCATTGACTGATGGAACTTTTATTTGAGACATATGACCCAAGTCCAGATAGTCTTTCATCGCGTTGTGGTACTCGTCACGGAGCTCAGGAAACCGTTTGAACCGATTTTCCAACTGTTCTAACCGACGCAATGCCACGTCTTTCGATTTCCCGAGAAGTGGTGGGTCTTGCTGAAATGGTAAATGCACTATATAACGACCATCCGATTGGCGCGTTGTGGTTGATTGATATATTCGTTCACATTCCAAGTCAGCCTGACTAGATTTCTCTACGGTTGGAACGTCTTCGTTTTCTAGAAAACGCTGTAACGTTCGGTCTACTGAATCCATGGTTGAGCACATAGTGACTATGTTCCTGTCTGGTGCACTAGACGTTTTTCCCATGAGCACCCACCCAAAGACTGTAGACATAGCAATCGGTTGTCCCGAGATACCTTCCCTTTTATCACCTAGGAAAAGGTGCGGGAAAACATCGGCACCGAGCAAAACGTCAATCGGTAGCGTCTCGGAATATTCAGGGTCGGCTAATTGTAATCCATGTATGTGGGGCCAGTTATCTGACCAAACGCGTTCTGACGGCACAGGTCCTGTTATACGAGATAAAATTAGGACATCTACGTTAAATTGCGGTTCTTCTTGATCGACAGGACGGATAATTATGTTGGCGCTTCCTTTTACCACAGGAACACGGGTCCCAGACAGAGCCTGTACCATAACGTCACATTTTTTTCTAACCAATTGCAATAGATGAGCACAGCGCTCAGTTATAAAGCTACTTTGACTGGCGCTGTCTAATAGTGCTCGTACGGTGACGTGATTTCCTTCTTCATTCTGAATCACCACACTAGCGGTTGCTAACAAAACTGAGGCATGGGGGTCTCTGGTAGACGACGCGGCCACTGTGACATGTGCAGAAGTGACAACCTGTTTGTGGTCACTGAAATGAAGTAAGGTGTGGTGTTTTGCACTACACTCCGAGCATTTTTTTGGGTTCATACATTCGCTCGCCATGTGCGCGCTGAAGCAGTTAAAACAACGTTTCAGATCCTTAATTATTTGATAACGTTCGGTTGGTGACTTTTCTTTGAATAATGGACAGTGTATTAACAAATGTCCGGGATGACTATTGCATACTTGACACGTGTACGTCCTCTTCTCTGGTTGATTAGTGCTAGTTTTCTTCGGTGCAAAGGTGTGTCGTTGTTC
>NW_019101899.1:0-4438 GCF_001856785.1 Myzus persicae | reverse complement strand
GAACATTAGATGGCCCCTTATTTAACCATAAGGTTATCAGACGTTTTGTGACACCCAGACACACCAAGTGCATATAATCCAACGGAAACAAATCAACAATGTTAATGTTTGGAATCAATGCAAGACATGATATTGTGGGTGAAACATGATACTGCTCATTTTTCATCATAACATAATCTTCATGGTTTCTTTTTTCATTGCCATTTTCGTTGTAAGGAAAACAAACATGATTTATGCAATATTCACCTTCATGTAAACATTTAGTGCAAGAAAAGTAACCTGAATGTGTTTTTACTCTTAATATATAGGCCTTAGCAGGGGAATCGCAACAAATAATTTTAATTTCAATTTTTCTAAGCTGATTGTTCACCATTAATCCACTCCTATTTAATTCTAACACTTCAGCAATAAAATCAGAAAGATAGTTATTGCTATCGGATGGTTTTTTATGGCCATGAAATATTCCAACAGGAAAAACATATTTGTGATAGGGCATAATATAAGCCAAAATTGGCCAAAATTGACTAGAGCTACTTTTCGATATTGGTAGCCCGTCAATCCCAACTGCAATTTGAATAGACTCTTGCAAAGGTAAAATTGATGAAAACCTTAGTATTCCATTACGTAAGCCAAAATGATAATATGTACCATTTGGGTGTACTTCTCTTAAATTTAATACTTTTGTAGAGTTAGAATGAAGAAGTGTTCGACAATCTTTAGGTATAAATGAGAGTTCAGCTTTATATTTCAAAATTTCTAAAAGTTTATTAATTGTATTTTGAGGGACATTATAATTTACAGCCCAATGAGCCAATGATTGTAAAATATCTTCCTGACGGTTATATTTATTTTTATAAATATTAATAAACTCATCATTGCTGGATTTTAGTACATTTTCAATAACTATATTTGGAATTGAAATATTATTATGTTCTACTATTAGCTGATCAGACTGGCCCATAACTGAGTTAACAACGTTTAATGGACTTTTAACAGTACTTGAAATAAGAGTTTCATTAGGTAATGTTTCTTGTACGGGTAAAATGTCATAAGTACTGTTTAAATCATCTGGTAAATGACCTGTATACCAATCACCCAAAGCATCCAACTCCCTTTGCACTTTTCTTTTTTTTTTTCGAGTACAAAATACTTTTTTCATTTTAAACAAACTGAAAATATAATTTATCAAATTTAAATACATAAACAATACATTTAAAAAGAAAACAATTTTAAATTATTATTATTAGGTATTTTATAAAAAAAAAAATATGAGTAGGTAGGTCATAATATTTTACATTTAGAATGACATACCTAGTTATAATTTAACAATAATAATATAGCAATAACAATATAATTATTAACCAACATTGACAGATACATGGATACAAACATTTTTTTAATTAATTAAACCCCATATAAGCTATTACTTATTGTAATGTGTGGAAGTGAGTTCGGTTAGGAATTTAGGTAGGTATACAAAAAATATAGAATATTCTATACATATGTATTACATTTCTATAATACATGGTCTACAAAAAAATAGTACCTAACTATTAAATAAGAAGTTCAATTATTTAATTGATGGATTATTTACAATATAGTATTTTTATCAGTCTATTTAGTAGGTATTCTTTTTAATATAATGTTAAATTGACTAGTAGAAGTGCAATGCCAAAATTGAATATATATAGTTTGTGTATATATGTGAATACCTAGTGGCTAGGAGACGGTATGTTTGAGTTTAATATTACTTATTTATCTAACATTTTTCAAAATATAAAATAATTTTCTTATGTATATTACCTATATTGTTTCTAATGTATATTCCGTTTAAATTTGTTATCTTAATACAACCCAAGATCTTTAATATTGTTTACTTTTTCTAAAAAATAACAGTTAAAGACTTAAATATATTACAGCGAGTCACAAATCTACATACAGTTTATATTGATTATTAATATTGTTCTTATTTGGTATTTGATAACACATATTATTGGTTTTGTAAGGTTTAATTCAAATAAGTTATTATATATTTATATTATCCTAATTTTTTAATAAGGTAAACATAAAATTCTTAACTAATTAATTACAATGTATTTTAAGTTTTCTGGGATGAAGTAAAAATCCACATATAAAAATACCTATATAGAACGTAGTATTAAAATACTTGACAACGATGATCATCAGGGATACTTTAAGTATATTTTAATTTAATACTTTAATACATTGTTTAATACTACATCACTAATCAGCAGTAAAATATGGAGAACAGCCATATACTTTTTTGGTACCTATGTAGCATTTTACGGTGGGTTTGAATTTTAAGGTCCAGTAACAAAATTCACTTTCATTAAATAAAATAAATTAATAGTTCTATATTTAAGTCTTTAGGTCTATTTGTATTTTTATTCCTTTGAGCATGACACAAAGGTGGAAAAACACCATTTTAATAGCTAGATCACAAAAACGGTAGGTATATCATGATAAAATACAGGTACTTACATGTAGTTTTATTATTTTGCTCTCCAAAAGTTTTGACTTCAAGGCTGATATCGTGTATCGCTGTATCGTGTCGTCGCAAATGCGCAATATAAATATATAATAATTAATAATGTGCAAATTTGCTACACTACTACAATAGTACAATCGGCGTCAATCGCTTCTCGTCAAGCAGCTTAGCACTTAGCAGCTATAGAACGTGATTAAAAATTAAACCCGACGGCTATAGCAGCGCTGCGGCCTGCGGTGGCGTTAAAGACGATCGTGACACGCTGGATTTGCTCATAAATAACATTTCACGGAATTTTACCACAATAGGCGAACTATTTTTAGGCGATCACTATCTTGACTCGGCTGGAACGGCGGGGCGGGGCTATATATATGTACTATAAGTTCTATAATAATACGATTTATTCATTTACTACGTAAATTTGTACAGCAAACAAAAATACGAGCATGTTGAATGTTCCTATTAATCGCGTACTTATTAAACCTATATATAGTAAGCATTATTTATTTAGACTATAGAATATTATTCATATTCTATTATTCTATAATAACCAATGGTTTTAGTATGAACATTTAAAATGTTCAATTATATAATAATGTATGAATATTCATTGTGATGGATTATTATTCTGCAATGATTACTATAACTTTATGTATAGAAAATATAGAAAATATATGCAGATACCAAAAATAAAGTTATTTCTATACTTATTGACTCTACCAATCACAATTTATTATACCTACTGCTAAAATTTTAACACCTGACAGTTATTATATAAGAGGTATCCCACTTTTGTTATTTAAATCATATCTAAAAAAATGGAATACAAACAGTTAGAATAAAATAATAATAAACTCATTGAATCCTTTATAATTAGGTACATAATATATATTATGGTGTTAATCAAGGAAATTGTATTGCGGGCCTAATATTATTTAATATATTTTATGTTAATGGCTTTCTAAATATTCCAAATCAATCTGAATAACAGCTAGCTGCATTATGTTGTAGCCAGCTAGTGTATATGAAAATGCCAATACTTGCCTAGCTGGATATGGCTAAATCATGGTATATGGTAATAATTTCCTTAGTATAAATTTAAATAAATTTAATTATAAAATATAATATATTATACATTTTAAATTTAAAAAACAACTATATATTTTATGTTGATGATTCTGAAAAAGAATTAATATGTCGTACTCTTTCTTATTATTATAATTGTATAACCGCAAAACCCAATAAATTGTGACTATTCAACTATGTCAATAATATAGTTACTATATATTATTATATAGCTCATGATAAATATACTTGGGTCTATATATAATTAAAGGACTAATAAAGGACTTAAATGGCGGAACTACACATATACAAATTATCATTTATACCGAGGAAGCAACATTAAAAATTTTAAATATGAAAATGTATTGCAGATGTCAATTTGATGAGAACTATTTATTTCGCTAGTACTCAATATCAATCATCTGATCTTCTATGGAATTACGATATGGGGTGGCACATTATAGGAAAAACATTTGACTCTTCTGATTACCACTAATAATCTAATAATCTATTATTGAGATTAGTCCTTGACAAGCCAAGGTTATACACTACTAAACTTTTATTTTATGAATTTTAAGTACCCACAGTTTTTAATCTTTAATACAAAAATATTTTATTAGTATATATTATATGTATAAAATATAAACATATTATTAAAATTATGCATAATTATTGCATGCAAATCTGAATCCAGGTATTAATACATTTTATTTTAATTTCGAGACTACTGGTAGATTGCATAATATGACATCGTACCTTAGCTAGTATATTGTACATCTCTACCAACATTTTTAGGCATTTTGAAAATAACACTGTTTTAAAATATTTGGTGTACCATGTTTTCAAAATGTGTTCAATATATTT